>NC_142486.1:544375-725000 GCF_049115385.1 Moschus berezovskii
CAGCCCTGTCCCCCTCCACCCCGGGCACATGGGGAGGCTTGGGGCAGTTACCACTGGCCAGCAGCATGCTAGGCTGCAGACGTGAGCTGGGCCCAGGCTCCATCCTCTGCGGGGTCAGAGACAGGACAGGCAGAGACGGGGTCACGGTCAGCACAGTCCCGAGCTGGTGTGGCAGGCGTCCCGGGGCACTGAGGCCCTGGGGCTCCCGCCGTGGGGGCCTGACCCCCTAGACCCACACGTCTGTGCAGCTCAGCTCACTGAGGATGGGGTCCATGCCTGCCACTCTGGCCCCCAGGACCCCATGACAGACACGGCAGGTTTCAATAAATACGTGTTGGGAGAAGGGCATGCAGGCCGGCCCTCTGTCCCCACAGCCCAGCTTCCCGGTGCGGGGGTTCCCGCTGAGGTGGGCAGTGGCAGCTGAGGGGTGGTCCTCAGAGGAACGGGGGTCCGGTGGGCAGAGGTCAGTGGGGGGGCTGTGGGCGTCCCATGGGGGGTGGGCAGCAGCGTGGCGGGGTCAGACTGGGTCAGCCCACGATGAGGTTCCAGAGACACGGGTGCTCGTGGCTGAAACTCAGGCCCCGCTGGCCGCGACCTCCTGCGGCCACGTCCAGGCAGTCCAGAGTCCTTGGGCCTCCGGGACCTTCTTGTGCTAGGGCTTGTGCTTGAAGTGGGCTTCCACTGCGAAAGGACAGGGCCCCACCGGGTCACGGCCGCATGGGGCCGCCGGGCTCCCCGCACCCCGCCCCCCCCGCCCCGGGCCGGCTCCCCTGCCTCACCTGCGTACTCCTGGGGCAGCATGGGCCTGTCCACCACCTTCCGGAGCGCCTCCATCCACGCCCGCTGCTCCGACTCCGTCTCGCAGGCCAGCAGAAACCGGCGCTCTGGCGTGACGATGGTGATCCCGTGTGGCCAGTGGTGGCCCTGGGTGGACGGTGGGAGCCCATCCAGCACCGTGTAACCGCTCTCTCTGCTGCCGATGAAGACTTCCCCGCGGGCGAAGGCGTCCTGGGGGGGCACCAGGTGGGCAGCACGGGGCGGCTGCTCCCCCCGAGTCGCTCAGCCGCGTGTGGCCGCGGGGCCCTCCTGCCTTGCGGTGACGGGAGGGCACAGCCACACCTCGGTCCCGGGGCGTGTCCAGCCTTACCAGCGGGTCCTTGAAGTACATGAGCCTGCGGTCGTCCATGGTGAACCAGCGCTTGCGGAAGCCTTCTGTCTGCTGAGGGGCGAGGACACAGGTCGGCCGAGGCGGCTTCTCCCCAGGGGCGCCGTGCCTGCCCGCCCCACCCCGCGGCGAGGGCCCTGGGTGCACAGGGGCGTGTCGGGGAGGCCGAGGCAGCGTTCGCAGCTGACCAGGCTGGACCCAAAGTCCCAGGGGCGCGGTCAGTGGAGCCGGCTCTCACTAGGCACACGGCGGGGAGCCAGCACCGTTCACCACCGACTCTGCCCCGCCCGGCCCCGCATGAGGGGGATGGGGCCTCGGTGTGAGGCCCAGGCGTCCAGGGCGCCGGGTCAGACCCACCTTGGGCCCCGTCTTCTCCATGTAGCCCTCCTGAAGGTAGTTCCTGGACAGCTTCGGCACCAGCTGGGGCGGAACCGGACGGCGTGGGCCTGGGGGCCTCCCTGCCCGCCCCGCCCTTCCCTGCCCGTCTGCCCCGCCCCGCCCCTCTTCGCCCCGCCCCTCTTCGCCTCGCCCCGCCTCGCCCCTTCCCCTCCGCCCCGCCCTCCCTCTTCGCCCCGCCCCTCGCCCCGCCCCGCCCACAGCGACGCCGAGACCCCCCGACTCCCCGCCGGCGGTCTCCAGGGACTTCAGGCCACTTGGCGGCCCGGGTCTCTGGGGGCCCATGCGGTCAGCTCCCAGCCGCCCGTCCCGGCCGGGGGCACACGTCCCCCCGCGGGCACGGAGAGCAGCAGCCACTCACGTCGGCGTCGCTGGCCCCCGGGAAGGCCACCTGCAGGTAGTGGAAGCGGGCGGCGCGGAGCGCGTTGAACCAGTCCACCATCTCCTGCGGGCAGAGGCGGGGTGAGGGCCGCGCCGCGGGCGGCCCCTCTGTGCGCCGGGCCTTTCCTCAGACGCGGCTGTTGTTATGACCGGACATTGGCCCAAGGAGGCGCGTCTATTTATAGACCCCCACAGCCTGCTCTCACCAGCTGCACCAGTGTTAGGTCAGGCTCCCAAGGCAGTTAAAGAAACAGTGGGACCTAATCAAACTCGAAAGGAAAGGAAACTGAACAAAACAAGAGACAGCCTGCAGATTGGGAGGAAATATCTCCAAACAATGCGACCGATGAGGGTTTAATTCCCAAAAGTCTACGAACAGCTCATATAACTCAGTGACACAAAAACAGCCCAATCAAAAAACGGGCAGAAGACCTAAATAGACATTTCTCTAAAAACATACAGGTGGCCAACAGGCACATGGAAAGATGTTCAGCATCACTAATGATCAGAGAAACGCACATCAAAACTGCAGTGAGGCACCACCTCGCACCAGTCAGAATGGCCGTCGTTAAACAGTTACAAATAACAAATGCTGGAGAGGCCGTGGACAAGAGGGACCCACCATCACTGGCCTGAGTGTAAATCGGTGCAGCCACGTGCAGAACAGTATGGACGCTCCTCAAAAACTCAGAATGACCACGTGATCCTGCGGCCCTGCTCCTAGGAGCAGGAGTAGGGAAAACTGACTCAAACAGATTCGTTTGAAGACATACAGGTAGCCTGTGTGTCCAGGGACAGGTGAATGGGTGAAGATCTGTGTACACACACAAATATTAGCCATTTTG
Source organism: Moschus berezovskii (assembly GCF_049115385.1). Lineage (NCBI taxonomy): Eukaryota > Metazoa > Chordata > Mammalia > Artiodactyla > Moschidae > Moschus > Moschus berezovskii. The sequence goes on from NC_142486.1 coordinate 547,163, forward strand.
GAATGAAATGAATGCCATCCGCAGCAATATGGATGCACCCAGAGAGTAAGTCAGGAAAAGACAAATACCGTTTGAAGTCACTTACATGTGGAATCTAAAATATGACAGAAATGAGCTTTCATGAAACAGAAATAGCCTCACAGAGAACAGACTTGCAGTTGCCGACGGGGAGCGGGTGGGAAGGGTGAGCTGGGAGGCTGGGACGCGCAGAGGCGGACGAGCCTGCGGGAGGGTACAGGCAGGTGTATGCAGCCCAGGGAAGCTCCGTCCCACGCCCTGTGACGGACCGTGGCGGACGGGAAGATGAGGAAGAGCTGCGTGTGGCTGAGTCGGAAAACTCTGACATGGAGGCACCTGTGGTTCAGTAAAATCCAGACACAAGCACGAAACCCAGGACGGGCCGGAGCAGGGGGCCCAGGAAGGGGCCCTTGTGTTCAGTGATTTCCCTGACAGTATCAAGACTGGCTGTTGGGAGAAGACAGTCTTTTAAACAGACGGTGCTGGGAAAACTGAAAGTCCACACGCCAGAGAACGAGGCTGGACCCTTACTCAACCACAGATGAATCAGGGGCTGAAACGTGAGTCCCCGAACAGTAAAGTTTACAAGAAAAACACAGGGCCACGAAGCGGCTTGGCAGTGACCTCTTGACTATGACCCCAAAGGCACACGCAGCTGAAGGGAAACATGGCTATTCAAAAATACTGAGCATCAAACCTGGGCGCTGAGTACAATCCACACAATGGCTGAGCGTACGGAGACCACGCCAGCGACACACTGAGGCCAGACCCGAGGGCCTGCTCCGAGGCCCCCCTCGCCGGGCGGGGAGGCAAATGATGGCCCTGGGGCGGGGCTCCGCCAGCTCCCACGCCCTCCTCTCCCTGGGGCTCCCAGGTCCCCTCCCCAACAGGGCCCAGCCGGCTCCCACGGCAGCGACGGCTGGTGGTCCGGCGGCCGGGCAGGCTCTTCCTGGAAAGCACGGGTGGTCCGGCCCCATGGCTCAGCGTGTACCCACCTTCCCGTCCTCATGGTAGACGAAGATGTTCCGGGTGCTGTTGTCCTTCAGGTAAGTGACCTGCAGGCCGTGTGGGTGGCCGATCTTGGCCGGCTGGAAAGTGGCGTTCAGATGCTCGATCTTCATGACGGCCTTAGGCTCCTTGGCCTGGGGAGCAGGGCCAGGCCTGAGCAGTAGGCAGGCATGGCAGGCTCTACGTGCTGGCCCCACACTTGGGTGCCGTGTGGCTCTGAGTAAGTTACCTACCTTTTCTGGGCCTGGGCTTCTTCATCTAAGGAAACCACACCTTCCCAGGAGGTGTGAGGGCGGGCCCTCTGGTCAACCCCATGCTAGGCCGGGTGCCCCCTTCCATCTCCCCACCCTCCAGCCTGACCTCTCCCCTCTCCTTGCCCTAGGGCTGCGGATGCCCTGGTGCCCTTGGGCAGGGCCAGCCAGCCCCTCCACACACTGCCCAGGGTCCCCCTGACATGCCTGCAGGGTGCCAGTCCCCTGTCCCTCGAGGGTCTAAGAGGGCCCCCAGTGTCACCCACACCATAGGGAGTGGCTGTGACCAGCGGCAGGGCGGAGGGTCCCCACGGCGGGGCAGTGTGTCTCCCAGGAGAGCATGGGGCAGCTAGGGGCGTGGCATCATGGTGCCCAGGTCTGGGTAGGGGGCTGGCCCCCGAACCCACTCACGTCACTCCTGTTGAAGTACTTCAGGGCCCCCTCACGCTCTGTCAGCACAAACTTCCGGCTTAGGAACTGTCCGTTGTCCCGGCCGCGCTTCCAGAGGAAGCCTTCTCGGTACCCTGGGGGGAGGGTGTGGTTGGACTGCCGCCCCGATGGAGGACCACCCGGTCGTACTCTTGTCCGGGGCCCACCCCCCAGGGGTGGGGGAGGGGCTCCTGAGCGTCTCTGGACCCCGGGCCGCCCTCTTCCTTTTCCTGGGTGGGCGGGAGGCACGTGGCGCCCACGGGCTCTGCGGGCCTGGGGATGGCGGTGGCCGAACACCCCGACGTGAGAGCACCACGGACCCAGAGAGACGCAGGCGAGCTCAGACACACAACGGCCTCAGCCAAGAACGGGGGGTGCCCCCGGGGAGCCGACCCTGACCTCCGGGCCGTGATCTCTCACATCTCTTGAAGGCACAGCCTGTGATCCAGGCCTCAGCGGCGGGCAGGGGAGGCAGACCCTCAGGGAACACGTCCACCCCGACCCCTCTGGCCGTTTCTTCCCCCTTTGCCTGTTCTGGGCCCCCGCATGCATGAGTGTTACAGGTCAGGGCCGGGCCCCCCATGTGAGTGTCACAGAGCCAGACCCCCAGCTGGCCCTCTGAGCTGGCCATGCCCGGTGCTGCCCCCTGCTGGCGGTGACCGCAGGCTGCAGCTGACCCCGGAGCCTCCAGCTCCCTGCCCACCACCTGCCCCGGACACCATGGACACGGGCTGTTTCTCTGCACTCCAGATGGGTGGCCATAAAAAGGCGGCCGCCTGGCGTCAAAGCCGTTGGCCCCCCTCAGTCTGCAGTGCGACAGGCCAGGTGGGGCCTCTGACCACCCCCCACGACTCAGAGGGCCCCTGCCGCCTCAGAGCCTGGGACAGGCCCACCCCCGTTCCCCGCACACAGCACCGGTGCCCCGTGTGTGCTGGAGGACACGGCCACCACCACACCCCCAGCTCAAGCCTGGCACGCGTGCTGACTGACTAATGAGCGCTCCGCCCAGGGCAAGGCCGGAAGACCCCTTGCCAGCCTCCCCGAACCTAAGTCAGCTACACAGAGCAGTGCCCTAGGCACAGCTCTTCTGCGAGGACGGTCCCCACCAGCACCCTGTCTGCACGAGACACAGACGGCCAAGCATGCACTCAGCTGTCTCATGGCCCCCAGACGGGCCTCCGGGACCGTCCTGTGGTCACCTCCTGCCGAGGACACAGCTGAGGCGGGCAGGAGTCCTGTCCGAGGCCACCGGCCAGCAAGCGTGCAGCTGCTGGCCAGGCCCACCAGGGGGCAGCAGCGCCTCAGGCCAGCCTGGGCTGGGGCGTCCCTGCTGTGGCCTGGCTGGAGCTCCAGCCGGTCATCCCGACCCCCTGACCCGCCGTGGCCAGGCCAACAGGACGGACTGCCAGGCCCAACGGCGAGCCGCCAGGAGGCCTGGTTTCAGGTGTGTGACGTGGCAGCAGTGTTTCCAGGTGGGCACCCACCAGCCTCCAACGCCCCCAGGGGATGGGCGGCTCTTTGGCCACAGCTTGAAGCCCACGGCTCAAAAGAGCCATGCTCTCTCCGGCGCCCCTGCCCCATGACGCAGGACACAGCAGCCCAGGCCCTGCCACGATCACTGCCACCCAGCACGCCCTGGGCTCCAAGCCGGGCCCCCAGCCACACGCCCGCCAGCAGGCCCAGCCTGGGGGCCCCGAGCAGTGCCCACCCCCAGCCCACACCAGGGGCCCAGTTGTGTGCGGCGCGACCGTCTGCTCCCAAACGACTGGCCAGTGCTGGGGCAGAGGCCACAGGGTTCACTCAGCATTTACTGAGCGCCAACTGCGTGCCCCACGTGGGGCCACTGGAGGAGCTGGGCTGCACCCCACTCAGCAGCCACATCTGCTCCAGAAACCCTGCGTGGCGTGGCTAGGACGCGGGCAGGGGCTCCGGGCTCCAGTGCTGCCCACCCCAGGGACAATATACCGTCCCCCGAGGGGACAAGCAGTGGGCAGCTTCTCATCAAGCTCAACACACACGTCCCACGCGGCCCCGGGTCCCTCAGTCTCCAAGGGGCTGGACCTGTAAGGCCAGGCCGGTCGGGCCATGGCATGAAACGCCGGGTGTGCTGTGACAGGCGGCCCTTGGGACAACAGAGGCCCTGTTGCCTGTGAAAGGCGGCCTTTGAGGCTCGGTGCAGGCGGGGACTGTCTGGGGACACAGCCAGGAGCGGCCGGGTCCTGGGGTCAGCCAGCTGAGGGGCCTGTGGGCGGCGGGAGGCGCAGCCTGGCCCGGGCACCCCGTATCTCTGCCGCGTTATCTCGGGGCAAGCGCCTTCCACACCCGGACCTTGGCCAAGGGCAATATGGGGGCACCTACTGCCTTGCGCGCCGCCACAGCAGAGCTGTTGAGCCAGGCTGGTGCTTGCGGTCCCACCCACAGCCGCAGCCACACGCTGGGGGTCCCTGCCTGACAGGGACACGTTGGTGCCCCCGGGCGTGCCAACCCTGACCTGGGAGGTCACCCCTGCTCCTCTGTCCTCACGGGCACCTCGTCCATGGTGGCTTCTGGGCAGGATGGTGCCCCCGCCCCTCGCAGTCGGGTCCCTGGATCCCAAGACGTGTGGCGTCCACCCACTGCAGACCTCACGTGGCTGCTCAGCCTACCCGGCTCAGACCATGTGCCCTCCCTCCAGGCCGCGGGCCCCCTTCCCGGCGGCCATGGGTGTGTCGGGCCCCCATGCGTGGGAGAGGCCCCCAGGAACCCTGGTGCTCCTTGTGGGGGGCTGTGCCTTGAGGAGGACGACTGGCCCGGGCAGCTGCTCCACCGCCCTGGAGTGGGCGGGGCGAGGGCTGAGGAGAGACAGGGGTATGGGGAGGTGTGGGTAGGGGCCGGGGGGCAGGAGACTGTGGGCTGGGGGCCTAGCCCCCTCCATACGGGCACAGCACAGGCAGGGCTCCAGTCTCGGGGTCTCCAGCCAGCCAGGAGGGCAGCTGTGGGGAGCTGTGCCCCGGGTGTCCCTGGCCACCACCCTCTCCCCGGGAGGCCTGGGGAGGCCGGTGGGGAAGGGGCAGCTCCGCCGTGACCACGAGACAGGCCACTCGGCCACACTCAGGGCCGTGCTGGCGCCTCTGGGTCCCCAGGGCACCTCCCCACGGCACCCTGAGGGGGCCCTGCACCAAGGGGGCTTGCGGAGGGCTTCCCTGGGGTCCTACACACCCGGGACACTTCCTGAGAATCTCAGGGCACCCAGAGCTCCGCTGGGTGACGGGGTGGGGGACCCCAGGCTTGGACTGTCAGGGCTCGAGGTGGCGGCATTTACACTTGGGGGGTGGTGGCTTTGAAGAAACAAGAAAGCCTGGCCAGGAGTCACTGCCCTGAGCCCAGGGGCAGAGATGCAGCCAAGGCCAGGGCCTCCCCACTTGGGGCCGAGTGCTCAGAGGAAAGGGGGCGGCCTCCTGCAGAGGAGCTGACGCCTGGTGGGAGCTGTCCCCACGAGGCCCGCACCGTGCCCGGGGGCTCCTCCCAGCACCTGGGGGAAGTGGGAGCCGAGGGCGTTTTCAGCCGAGGCGGGAAGTCGAGCTGCTGCAGTGAAGCCTCCTGGGGGCTGCTGCCACCCGAGGCGGAACCGGGGCAAACGGGCCACGTCCTCAGGGCACTGACCACCAACTGAGCCCCGGGGTCAGGCTGGGCCTGGAGCCAGTGCCACTGCGAGCCAACCCTCCCGTCTGCCTGACACCTGCTGGGTTGGCCCCCACAGCCAAAGGTGCTGATGCAGGAACAGATGACACCCTGCCTCTGCCTCTGAACAAAGGCCACACGCCACATGTTCCAGATCCCTGAGGAGTTCGTACCTGGGAGACGGGAGACAGGCTGAGGGGTTAGCGTTCGGGCCCCAGGGCAGGCCTCAGGCAGGACGAGTGTGAGTCCTGGGGCTGAACAGGGACCTGTGCCCACAAGCCCGTGGCTCTCAGGGGTGGATGGTAATTGAATCAAGGCCACAGCCCAGTCCTGCGACCGCCTGCCAGCTAAGAGTGGGGCGCATGCAGAGCCCCTCTGCTGACAGACCGTACTGGGGCCGGTCCCGCGTTGCCCGTGTCTGATCACCGAAGCCCCTGTGCTAACCGAGCCCTCGAGGCCTGGCCCACCCTCTCCAGGCCCACCTGGGCCCCAGGCCCGTCCACACCCCTGCACAGAGCCCCGCCCACCCTACGGGGGCAAAGATGCAGCTCCCGAGCAGCCCCACCCTCGGCCAGGGTTCAGGGCGGAGCTGTGAACAGCTGTAGGGCCCTTGCAGCCAGGTCAGCCAGCCGGTGTCAAGGGCCGGTGGACAGACACAGGCTCAGACACTGCCCAGGTCCCTCGGGGCCGCTCCAGCGCTGGGCGCAGGCAGCCTCACCTGCAGAGTAGGGCTCCTGCCGCTCAGGGTGGGTGAACTCCTGCCGCTGGTACTTGGCCCGGATCCACTGCTCCCGCAGCAGTCTGAGGAGAGAGGGCACATGCTGGGCGACGCCTGGCCAGAGCTGCCCGGGGGAACTTCTGACGAGCCAGCGGGCCAGGCTCACCCACCGTGAGGGGCACCCCAGGCCACGGCTGCGAGGAACAGGGGGCCCAGCCCGCCCCATTCATGCAGGAAGCAGGAGGGGCCAGCTTCCAACAGAGGCCAAACGGGGTCCGGGCCGGCTTCCAACAGAGGCCAAACGGGGGGCCGGCCTGACCTCGCCCCAACCCGCGGTCAGGCACCAGGGACACGGTAACGGGCCTGCTGCTAAAACTGACCGCGCCCCTGGGACCTGATCCTCCCTTAACCCAGACAGCAGGGGGCGGGGGAGGGCCCCGGGTCCAGAGACCCCACGCAGGCCAGACTCCAGCCTCCTGACTCACCACCTAGTTCATCCCAAAGCACCCCAGAGCCTTTGCCTGTAGGAGGCTGCGGCAGCCCCTGCCCTAAGTGGGCATAGCTGGAGGTGCATGCCACACCATACACAGGCATCCACACTCCCTCCACTGCTGCACTGTCTCCATGGTGAGCTCAGCTGTCAGTCCCCACACCTTTCTGGTCTCATGGCTACCTGGTCAGGTCCCCTTGTTGATAGCAGCCCCAGTGAGCGGCCTCTCCTAGGACCCCACACTTCCCGGCAGACCCAAGGACCTGAGTCGGGGGAATGGAGTGGGCTCGGCTCCTGTGAGCCCTCACCCAGTAGAGGTCTCCGGAAAGTGGGGCCCACTGGGGCTGCCGGGTCAGCCGAGAGGCCCTGACCACACAGCCCTGCCGGGCACCTCGCAGGGACCAGGGTCAGAACAAGGGCCTCTGGGAGTCTATCCGGGGTGCCAGCTCAGGCGGTGGGGACGACGCGGCTGTGCATGCAGGTGGGCTGACCGCAGAAGAGCTGCTGACCTGCAGATTCACAGCCGGGCAGAGCGGCCGGGCAGGGGGCCCTGCCCACAAGGGCTTGGACGGCTGGACAAGGCGTGCAGAGTGAGGTCAGCCCCCGGCTCCCCACCTGTCAAGCGGGGTCTGAACTGGCCCGCCTCCCAAGTGGGTCAGCGCTCCTGGCCCCGCTGTGGCAGCCCCAACCTGCGCACAACTAGGAACACACAAGCCCTGCACGCAGCCCAGGTCCGGGTGTTGTGGGCAGGGTCCCCGGGGTGTGGTGTTCAACAAGTGAGTCGGGGGCGACAGCGTGGAGCAGAAAGGAGGAGGTGCCGCCCGGGGGTGGGGGCCGGATGCAGGGGCCTGGGACGAGAGTAGGCTGTGGCCCCACCGTCCGTTCCAAGGAAGGGACGGTCCAGGAGAAGCCTCATCACAGGGCCTTCCTCTCCAAGCTGCAGGAGCGGCTGCGACGCTGGCCAGCTGGGGAGGGGCTGTCAGGGGCCTGAGTCACCCTGGAGGGCGCCAGGAGGTGGACGGGGAGGGGCGTGGGGCCGGGGAGGCCGATGGGGGGTGAGAAGTGCTGGGGCAGAGCACAGCCATGGGCGTGCCGAGGGCGCGGCTCGTGAGACAGGCAGCCGCCAGGAAGGACCTGGGACCCCTGGTGGGCACCTCCCGCTGGTGCTGAGCCCGACATGGGGGCCTCCCCCAGGGGCTGGGGTCCCAACCTCACCCCAGGCACCTCCCCTGACCTCCGGAACCCAGTGGAGCCCAGGGGTGCCCCCAGGGTGGGCAGACAGGGACACTGAGGCTCAGAGAGGTTGGCGACTGGGGCCATGTGCGGTCATGCCCCTGACCTTCCCCGTGTCCATGCCCTGGGCACTGAGCCAGGTGGGCCGCACGCAGGAGCGGCCGCCCAGCAAGCCCTCCAGAGGGCCGGGGGCTCCATGAAGAGCCCTGGACCCAGGGGGTTCCCACGAAGACCTGCACCGCCTGGGAGCCCAGGCCAGCTGCCCCTACCCTGCCCACCACCGCCGCCACACCAGGAACCAAAACCAAGCCCTGCCTAGGGCTCCCGGACATGGGCCGGCTGCGGGCCAGCAGTGTGGACGGGACCCCTGTGTACTCACTGGCAGTCGGAGGCCGAGGGTCGGTAGTAGAAGGGGGGCACTTTGGACTCGAACGTGGCCCTGGCGACGGCATTCCCCCGGGAGGCCATGAACTGCGAGAGAGACAGCGTCGGGGCTGGCCACGGCATGGGGGAGCAGGGCACTGCCCTCCCCACGGGCAGTGGGGCCCCGGCCCTCCAGAAAGGGCCCCTCGGGAGGGAGGCCCCGGCCCACAGCTGACCCCATGGATCCTGGTGCACGGAGGCCAGACCGGCCCGGAAGCCCACGTCCTGTGAGGCGGCCAGGCTGCAGAGACCAGGCAGGGGACTGCGAGCGGAGAACGAGCCCGCGGGGTGCGGGCAGGGTGCCCTGCGGGGTGGGGTGACGGGGGTCCCTGGAGCAGCCGGTGTGCGGGGTGTCTGGGCACGGAAATAGCATGAGTAAAGGCCCTGAGGTGGAGAAAGCTGGGTGGGCCAGAGGGGAGGCCCTTGGTGGCAGGGGCGGGGGGCTTCCCGCGGGGCCTCAAGGGCCACGGGTGGCGTGGGTCCCGGGGCTCCAAGCCCGCCTTCTCAGTCAGGGCACCAAGGACCGTCCGGCCGAGGGTGTGAAGGCCTACTGGGAAGAGCCACAAATGACGCACGCCTTCAGCGAAGGCCGGGACCGACGATCCTCAAAGCAGAGGCTTCTGCACACAGAGCACCCATCTGGTCAGAGGCCTGATGGGAGAGGAGGCCAACTGAGGGCAGCAGCCAGACTGTCATCGCTAAGGACCAGCGGGACCAGGGCCCTTCAGGCTCCACAGAGAAACTGCCACGCGCCCCTGGGAGCAGGAGACTCTGGACAAAGACGCGCCATGCTTCGGGTGAGGGAGATGGAAAGCATGCCGTCTTCCTATGTTTGTCTCCGGTTAGCAATTCTCAAGAAAGAAAAAAAGAAAACCAGGAATAGAATTTTCAAGAGCTAGCATGGTTCTAAGGTTCATTTTAAAGGTAACAAGCAGAAGACAATTGTGAGAAGGAAGACACTTCCTAGCAGATATTAAAGCCTGTTATAAAGCTACTGAGTCAAACAGTGCCGACGAGAAAGCCTCAAAGGTCCAGAAGAAGATCCAATGGGGTCTAATATCCAGTACCAACAGGTTTAGCAGGACGAGCCGGTACATAGTAGCGGGAACATCTCGGATCGATGGGGGTTGATAACCAATGAGAAACTGGAAACCGTTGGAGAAAAGGGGTTATGCTTTTCAGCAAAACAAAACTCCAACTTCACGAGAGGCTGAATTTCCAAAGTTAAGCAATCAAAGTAGTAGACGAAGGGGATTCCCTGGCAGCGCAGCTCCCAGTGGAGAGGGCAGTTTGATCCCCAGTCGGGGAACTAACACCCTGTATGCCACACAGCATAGCTGAAAAATAGATGAAAATCACAGGGTGATTTAAAACATGATTCAAGGAAAATACGGAAGGAAATCTTCAGGATTTGGGGTTGGGAATGGTTTCTCAGTCACTGTGTGAAGTGTGCAAGTCGCTCAGTCGTGTCCAATCCTGTGCGAGCCCGTAGACTGTACAGACCCTGGAATTCTCCAGGCCAAAATACTGGAGTGGGTGGCCTTTCCCTTCTCCAGGGATTTTCCCAACACAGGGATGGAACCCAGGTCTCCTGCACTGCAGGCGGATTCTTTACCAGCGGAGCCACAGGGAAGCCCGAGGTTTCCCTTAGGTTTCTCAGAGCTATCAGATAAGCCCGAGGTTTCTTAGAGGTGACACCTAAACCACAAGGAACAAAAGAATAACAACCAACAGAACTTCACCGAAACAAACCTTCAGTGCTTCTAAGGGCACCACCAGGAGAGGGAAAGATGTACGAAGCTTAAGAACACGAGGCTCCTGAGACGTGCACTTCTCGGGTCCTGAGACACAGCCGAGGACGGCGTTGCTGTGAAATGTCCCAGATGGGCGGATCCAGACAGGAGAGCCGCCTGGGGGTCTGAGGACGGGGTCTCCCCTGAGGTGAGGACAACAGATGTCCTGGTAGCTGGAGGCGACGGCTGAACTGGATTGTGAACATGCTTTATCTGCTTTTCGCTGCTGGGAGGTGGACGTACAGTGTTGGTTTCAGGCGTGAGACCTGCGGGTTCGACGTTCGTTCAGGCCGTGCACCTCTGGTTACGGGGCTGGGGACCATGTGCTGCCGCTACCGCCTGTGACTGATCCATCCTAGAACTGGAATCGGCGCCTCGATCTCCTGCACCTAGGCTCCTGTTCCCCCACCCCTGCCCTCCGGCCACTACCTGTTTGTTCCCCGTGCCTGTCAGTCTGTCTGTTTCAGATTCCACATGGGAGTGAGATCAGACCTACTTGTCTTTCTCTGTCTGACAGATTTCTCTCAGCATAAGACCCTCTGGGCCCACCCCTGTTGTCGCAGATTGTAAAATACCACTCTTCTGGCTCAGGAATATCCCACTGGATAAATACACTTCTTCCTTATCAAGTCACTGTAGATGCTTCCACATCTTGGCTATTATAACTCATGCTGCAGGGAACACGTGAGTACATATATCTTTTTGATTACAAATGTTCTAGTGGGATTGTACCCACCAGGCTCCTCTGTCCATGGAATTCTCCAGGCCACAATACTGGAGTGGGCAGCCGTTCCCTTCTCCAAGGGATCTTCCCGACCCAGGAATCAAACCACTGCGGGTGTATTCTTTACCGCCTGAGCCACCAGGGGAGCCCTCATTTTGGTTACACCGCTGGATCACATGGTGGGCCTCTTTTTCATTTTCTGAGGAAACCACACTGTTCACAATGGCTGCGCCAGTTCACGTTCCCACCAGCAGCGCAGAAGGCATTGTTTTCTCCACATTTGTTATTTGTAGAATCTTTTATTTTTGGCCACATGGTACGTGGGATCTTAGTAGTTCCCCCACCAGGGATGGAACCCACGCCCCTGCTGCCCTGGAAGCGTGGGGTCTTAACCACTGGGCCACCAGGCAAGTCTCCGTTATCCGCAGACCTCTTATGAAGACCACTCTTAGCACTGTGAGGGGTACCTCAGCGCAGTTTGGATTAGCGTTTCTCTAACGGTGACGCTGAGAGCCTTCGCACATCCCTGTTGACAAACAGTGTGTCTTCTTTGGAGAAGCGTCTGTTCAGGTCTTCTGTTGGTTTTAACTGGATGGTTCCTGTTTTTTCTGAAACTGAGTTGTGTGAGTTCTCTGTATATTTTGTGCAATAACCCTTAAGACATATATCCCCTACAAACATCGCCCCCACTCAGCAGGCGGCCGTTTCATTTTGCTGACAGTTTTCTTTTTGTGCAAAAGCGCTTCAGTTTGCTGCAGCCCCATTTGTTTATTTCTGGTTGTGTAGCCCTGCCTGAGGGGAGAAGGCAATGGCACCCACTCCAGTGTTCTTGCCTGGAGAATCCCAGGGACGGCGGAGCCTGGTGGGCTTCCGTCTATGGCGTGGCACAGAGTCGGACACGACTGAAGTGACTCAGCAGCAGCCGCCCTGCCTGAGGAGCAGACCCAGAGCGATACTGCCAAGACCGACGGCCGAGAGCATGTGCTCGCTTCGACAGGCTGTGAGGTTTGGGGCCTCAAACCTTTAGGTCTTTGACTCACGGGCCGTCCAGTTCTCCCAGCTCCTTTCACAGGAGAGGCGCTCCTCCCCCACTGCGTGCTCCTGCCTCTGATTATTCGCTGTTTAAAACTTATTCTACTGAAGTCTAGTTGGTTTACAGCATTGCACTGATTTCTGCTGTAGAGGTAAGGGCCTCGGCTGTACGCATCTATACTCCCGCTGTTGAATAGAGCCCCCGAGCTGCACAGTAGGACCTTGTTTATCCACCCTACAGGCACTAGTTTGCACGTGCTGACCCCGGACTCCCAACCTGCCCCACTCCACTCCCTCCTGGCAACCACAAGCCTGTTCTCTGCTTCCTGTTCCTTTCGGTTTCGCAGATAGATTCATTTGTGTTCATTTGTGTCGTATTCCGCATGTAAGTGGTGACATTGCTCCAAAGACACACACAGACCAAGCAGCACATGCAGCAGCCTTAGGTCACTCATCCCCGGGGAGGTGGGGCCGGCACCACAAGGAGGAGGGCTGAGGCCAGAAAGACATGGAGGAGCTGCAGGCGGGCCAGGCCGCTGTGGTGGGCAGAGCCCGCCGGCCCTCAGTCAGGCGGTCACCCGAGGCCTGGCAGCGCCATGCCCTCCCAGAGAGCTGAGGGCACAGAACTGCCTTGAAGCCCGCTGCTCAGAGGCCTGGGAAAACGAGCTGACCCAGGTGTGCAGCCGGTGAGGGTGGACATGCCGTAGTCCCCACGTGACCACGTGAACTCGGCTGTGAGAAGAAGTCACGTGCTGACACCCCGAGAGCAGGGACAAGGCTGCTCATCCTCAGCGAGAGGAGGCGGAGGGTCTGGAGCCACACGGTGAGTCCACCGACACGAAGCACCCAGGATGGACAGACCCGCCGCGGGGGGGCGGGGCCTCTCTCTCGGCAGGGGCCGGGGTGGGGGGCCGGGAGGGGCCCCAGTGGGTGCGGGCTCATTTGAGGATATGAAAACGTTCTCAAATTAGATCACGGCGGTGGCCACACGGCCCTGAGAATTCACGAAAACCACCAAACCATAGACTCCAGAAGGGTGAGGGGCGCGGTGTGTGAACGGCAGAAACCAGGCTGCCCCGAGTAAAAATAACCCAGGGCAACGCAGGCCTGTCTCGCCGAGCTGCGACCCCGAAACCACAAAAGGCAAGGCTGATAAACTCAATCGCTTCAGAATCTCAAAGTTTCCACCGTGAAAACCACCACAAGCAAAGTCAGGACAACCTCCGAGAAACGTCTTCACCTCCTGTCTCTGAGGGCTGCGAACCGCCTCTGTGAAACCCCCACAAAACGGAAGCAACCCACGACGGTGACAGCAGGCGGTGACAGCGGGCGGCCGGCCCAGGGCCCAGAGGTCATACCTGGTTCTGCAAAGGCCTCCAAGGCAGGGAAGGGCCTGAGGGCAGAAGGGCAGGGAAGGGCCGGAGTGAGGCTGCCAGGCAGAGGGCGGCTGGCATGGCCACAAGGGGAAGCCTGGCAGAATCCTTAAAGTTACAGTCAGAGCCTTCCGACTTCCCCTCCAGGAATAGAGGCCGCCTTGCTGCCCTGGCGGGACTATGCTTCCGTGGGGCCATCCGCTGGCCCAGGGGTCATCTGAAAAGGACCCCCGCGCACCCCGTGAGCACAGCAAGCCTCAGGAGAGCCCCCCACACTCCCGGAGCCGTGCACGCTGACATGACCAGGGTCCAGCCGCATGGTGGGTGTCGCCAGCCTTGTAAGGGGGGAAGCTCACGTGTGGGGGCTCAGGCCTGGGGCAGGGGTGGAGCGGAGGGCCGGGGTTCCATCTGAAGCGATGGGAATGTTCTAAAGCTGACGATGGAGACAACTGCACAACTCGGTGAGCGTGCCAAAAACCGCTGAAGTGTACTTAAAGCAGCGAGTTGTACGTGTGAGCCACGTTTCAATAAAGCTTCCTCAAAGCGCACTACAGAAAAATGAAGCTCAGGGAAAAACGTGAGACAGAAAACACAGACAAGGGTCCCCTGTGCCCAGCTCTCCGCACCCTTGGCCTCCCGGGAGTCGGCCTAGCTCCTGACCTCCAGCCTAGGACTCAGGGCAGGGGTGGGGGGGGCACCGGGAGGGGGTCCAGCACCCTGCAAGCCCAGCCCCGCCGGCCCCTCGAGGTTGCGATGGGAGCAGAGCACAGAAGGGGCTGGAGCCCCCTCACCCCAGACCCCGCTGGCTCCTCACCCCCAACCCAGCCCAGCCTCTCTGGGACCTCCCTGTTCCTCCCTCCTCACGAGGCGAGCGCGCTGCTGGCTTGTGTCACGGCGGCCTCGCCCTGCTGTCTGGCCCCAGCGGGGGAAGGGGGGTGCTTCCAGCCACGTGGTGTGTGTCCAGGTGCAGGGGGCAGCCTCGCTGGGTGCCTGCAGACTCTGAGTTGGCACGGAGGCCGAGGTGGGCCCGGGACTCTGGGTGGGTGGACGGCAGGTGAAGGGCTTGACTTCAGTCACCTTGTGAGACTCCGCGTAAGTTACCCATGAAACCCTGACTGAGGGGCCTGTGCGAGTTCCTGGGGCACCGGGCCGGGCTGCAGGCTGGGTCTGAGGCCACCATGGCCGCAGGCAGGCCCACCCCCGCTCCCCCGGCACCCGGCCTGGCCATACCTGCACTTGGACATCCTCCCAGGTGTCCAGGCGCACGGACTTCACCTTGCTGACGTGGGGGATGTTCCGGTGGATCCCAGAGCAGCTCAGACAGATGAACACCCCCAGGGTGTACGAGGCCCACTCAGGGTCTGCAAGACAAGGCCAGACGTCAGGGGGGCCGGCAGACCCCAGCGGCCTCCCCTGAGACGGGGGCACTGGACCACGGCCCATGGGACCGCACGCCCACCCTCCTCTCTGGGCTTCGCTTCCTCACTGGAGCAATGGGAGGAGGACGGGGTCTGAGGGCCCCGAGCGGGGGTCCTGGCCACCCCCCGTCGTCCCAGGGACCCTCCCATCATGCTAGCTTCCCCCCGAGGGCCTCAGGGGAGAGGCTGGAAGCCGGGAGCCCAGCTCCGGCCCCAGACCCTCAGCGCAGGCAGCACACGGAACAGACAAGGGTCGGGAGGAAGGTGGCCATATCTCCACAAGGGCCCTCAACCTGGCGTCTGCAGACTCTCCGCTGGGGGCTGGGGGCACGGCCAAACCCCTACCCTAATAAGGGCCTCTGGCCACTGACAGGGCGGGTGGCTGTGGAGAGGGTTCCTGCTGCAGCTGGGGCAGCAGGTTCGGGGGGAGTGCCTGGCCCAGGGACAGGGTCTGGCCCTCTGAGGCCACCAGGAGCCTCAAGCAAAGCCGGGTCCCAAGCAAAGCCGGCGTGGGGGCGGCCCAGACCCGAGGCCTCAGCCAGCTCAGAAGGGCCGTGAGTGGGGGGCACATCCTCCCCACGCCCGCCGTCCACCCCCAGCTTCCTGTCCGCTGCCCACATCCCCCCCTGCTGCAACTCTGCCTGCGGGGCCCACAGACATCACGTCAGTTTTCCGGGTGGAACCCCAGGGGCTTCTCCAGCTGGAGGGTAGTGCCCCGGGCACAGCCCCTGTACCGCCAGGCCCCGCTCAGCTGTGTCCCCAGGCCTCCGTGACCACCCGCTGGCCCCCAGCGGCTGCTGGGCGGGGGACACAGACACGCCCTGGCCCACAGCCCCCACCGTGACCCGGAAAGGTGCTCTGGCTGCAAGAGCCTGCCACGGACAGGACCAGGCTTCCGGGGTCCTCGGCCCCTGAGCGCGTGGGGACCCCCCCCTACCGCCCCGCGCGGACACAGCGGGCTTGGGGAGGGAGAAGAACGCCATGCCCCCAGATTCTGAGCCTCCCGGGGAGCAGTGGGAGGGAACACCGCGGGTCACGGAGCCCCAGACGACCTCCAGAGCCGGGGCTCCTGGACAGAAGAGCCCCACCCACGACTGCTCTCCACCGGCTCGTGGGACCACGGAGAACACCTATCTGCAGGAAGCGACATGCCCCAGCGGCCCTGGGGCCTCAGAGCTCCCCTAAGCGTCACCCAGCTGCCCAGGGCCCTCAGCAGGCTGCACCCAGCGCCAGGCCCACCCCACACGCCCACCGTGCCCCCCACCCTGGGTCCAGGAGCGCGCCCTCTGTGCCAAAGCACGGCCCCTGCAGGAAATGAGGAAACCAGGCTGGAAGGCCAGCAGGCCTGCGGGCAAGTGCATGAGGACGAGGCACGCGGGGGCCTCGGGGGGAGCCCACACCCTCCGAGCAGGAACCCACGTGCCCCGGGCAGGGACGAGGTGGGGGCCTGGGCGCAGGGCAGGGTGAGGGCCACAGCTCCCTCCCGGCACCCCCGCCCGGGCGCCCACTCCGGCCTCCCTTCGGGACCCAGCCCAGCAGAACTCACGGCCCTGCGGCTCCATCACACCCGCCCCAGAGCCTTCCGGGGTGATGGTGGCCACTTCTTCCACACTCAAAAGGGCTCCCTTTACCCTCTGACAGTCACAGCCGAGAGAGGGGCTGTTTGTGTGTTGACAACCCCAGCCCCGTCCCAACAGAGAGAGAAGCAGGAAGGTCAGGCCTGAAGGGCTGGCGGCTCCTGCGTCCTCCCGGACAGGCATCCAGTGGCTGGGTGTGAAGGAGCAGCCGCAGGCGCGTTCCGGCCTCACCCAGACCCTCACACCTGCTCAGGACGCAGCGCCAGCCGCTGGGGTCCTGGGGTCCATGGCCTCCTCACCCTTACTGGACATGACTGGCCACGTTGCCAGGCTGCAGGCCCGCCATCAGCCCAGCTCCCCAGGACGAGGAAGCAAAGACCAGGGAGGTGTAAGCAGGGCCTGAGGTCACGCAGCAGCGGGCAACTGGCCCGGATCTCCCAGAACCACCTTCCTGGTTCAGAGCAAGTGGGTACCGGGAGGGTATACCAGCCGGCATCCACAGGGGCCCCCGCCCAGTGGCCAGGCCGTGAGGAAGCCCGTCCTCATCTTAGGAGCAGATGGTTCCTGCCCTCCTGCCTGGGGTATCCCAGCAGCACCATGGCAGGGAGATGGTTTCAAGTCCGTTGGAGGCAGGGGCGTCTGGCCAGAAGCCTGTGGAGCACACAGTCAGTCTGCCTTCAGGAGCGCCCCTCCGTGTGCCCCCACCTCTGGGTCAAGAGGCATCAGCCGCCCCCGCCCCAGGGCCCGCAGCACGGGTGCTCGAGTCATCCGCTGGCCGGGTGCGTGCCTGTCTGCCCTCTGCCCTGCAAAAGGCTTCAAACCGTCCAGTCAGCAGGCAGGGCATCCCTGGAGGACCCAGGAAGGTGCTCCAATCAAGTGATTTAAGGAAGGGTTCAGACCCTGGAGGGAGAGTTCTGGGGGTAACTCTGAACAGCAGTCTAAGGCCTCGGGGGTCAAAAGAGTGACTGCCCCAGCCCCTCGAAGCCACCAGAGCAGGAAGTGGAGACAAGCGGGTGTGCAGCTGTTCAGGTGAGCCAGCACCCTGCAGCCCCTCTGGGGATAACTGATGACCACTCCAGTCCGTCTGGGCGTCTGCACTTCAGCAGATCAGCAAGTCACTCACCCAGCCCTTCCCTCCTGGAAGCAGCCTCTCAGCACAGTCTCCTGGGGGGCTCAATGCCCACCCTGTGGCCAAAAGCCCCAGGAGGGGGGTGGGGGCGGTTTGGGGAGGGGAGACCTTCGGCTCTGGAGGCCAGCTGTACCCCCACACCAGCATCAGGCGACGGCACGTCCATGCAAGAGCCTCGCCCTGAGCCCAGGGCCCCAGGGCAGAAGGCGCCAGGTGGGAGAGCAGCCGGTCGGCCGCCCCAGCAGAGGGCCCCACTCCAGGCCCGTTTCTGCTCTGGGGACACGCCCCGGCCTGGCCCCAAGGGCGAGGGGCTGCCCTACCCCTCTGTGCACCCAGGATGTGGGGACCCCCTTCCCGACAGCCTGGACTCAGCCGCCAGGACCTGTGTCCCCAGCAGAGGCCGTGAGTCAGCAGCTCTAGCCGAGGGCACAGCCAGCGTTGGTGGAGCGCAGGGCCCCGTGGCAGAGGGGTCAGGGCTGCCCCGTGCTCCTCTGGGCTCCTGCACGGGGGTGACAAGGACTGTGGCCAGGCTGTCAGTTCTGCACCCACCTCTCCTGCCCCCCAGCTACCCTGCCTGCCCTCCCTTCCCCTGGGACACTCCGCATGACTCAACCCCCAGCTCGTCTGGGGCAAGTGAGACACATCCTGGGGCTGAGGCGGGAGGAGCAGGCATGCCCCTCGCTGAGCCCGCGGGGGGACAGGTGTGTGGGGATGCCATAGAGGGACTCGGGGTCGCCAGAGTCCGTGGCCCAGCTCCAGGGTGCGGCAAGGCCGCGGGCTGCAGCGGGGAGGGCTGAGCTCTGGACAGAAGCCCAAGGGGCACCGAGGCAGGGGGCGGAAACTGGCCTTGGGGCACACCGCCCATGCCCATTGCAGGCGCCCCCTGCTGAGCCACCGCTGGGGAGTCCACCCTCACCTCCCGCGGGAGCCCGAGCTCCTGGGGGGCGGCGCTCCATCACTGAAGATGGCGCTGCATACAGCAGGCGCTCAGCGCCTGTCCGGGGCCACACCTCTCCTCCCGCCCAGTCCCCGGAGAGGCGAGCAGGCGACCCGGGCCTGGCACGGCCGCCCCACCTGGGCCCCACTCCCTCCTCTCTCGGATCACTCCCAGCAGCGGCCAGAGCCAGTGGTCAGAGCCCCTCTCGGGCCTGAGGGCCCCCTCGCCTCCCAGCCGCACGGCTGCCGCTCCACCAGGTGCCCTCTGAGACCCTGGCCTTCCTGGCGCCGAGCCCAGCCCTCCTGGACCAGGCACCGCCGCGGGTCCCCTGCCCACAGCCCCCCGCAGGCTACGCACACCCCGCCAAGGGCCCTCTGGCTTCTCATCTGGCCTCTTGGCTCTAAAGCCCAAGATCTGTGCTCGACAGAGGCGGTGGTCACGCAACCAGGGAACGTTCTAAAGGCCGTGAATTCTCCCCTTTCCACGGTCAGCTCTGCCTCGCGTGAATCTCGCCACAGTGAAGGTGAAGGAGAGTGAACGGGGAAGCAGCTTCGGCCGGTTCTGCCGCCCCCACCCCTGCCCTCTCTACTCCAGAACCTCCGTGAGCGCCAGGTGTCTCCAGTCCAGTCCGCCGCCAGAGCGCCCAGCGCCCAGACGGCTCCCCCTCTTCCTGCAGCCGCTCCTGGCCCTTCTGCCCACACCGAGCTGCCAGCTCACCCAGCTCCTCAGGTTTCCAAGTGTTCCCAGGCTCTGACGGTTCCCCTGCAGACCACTCGCTCCTCCATGGCCTCTGGCCTCCATCCGTTTCCCTGGCCGGGCCCCTCGGTGCCTGCCGCCCCGCCCGGCAGAGGCCCTGCTGCTCCGTGGTCACTGCCGAGCCTGCGGCCCAGTGCTGCACACATGGCCTCTCCACTTCTCCCTGCAACAAGTGAGGCTCACAGGGGCCCAGCGGGTTCCTGCTTCGGGAGGAGCCGTGCCCCCGTGACTGGGGGACCCCTGCAGCCACGGTACCATCTGTCCACAGGTCACACCCCAGCAACAGACTCTCCCAGTGAGCACCCCAGGCCCAGCTGCACCCACCCGCACTCGGGAGCCCGTGCTGACTGCCACCTGGCCAAGGCTCCACGGCCCCCCGTCGCCCTCCTCCCACTCTCACCAAGGCCTGTGCCAGGGGGCCCACTGGCAGGGGAAGCCCAGCCCGAAAAGGCACGCCAGTTAACCTGGGGCCACACGCAGGCGGGGGCATCCAGCCCCTCCATCAGAACTGCCCCCCCACGACAAAAGCGCCTCTAGCGCCGCCTCCTCTGTGGGTCCTGGTCACAGCAGGGGGGCCCTGCTCCCTCCACGGGGTGGCTCCCACCATCCCAGGCCCCACCAACTGGTGATCCCCAGTGGCCCCTCAGTAACAGTGGGGTCCCCCCTCCCCGTGTTCCCTCGAATGCTCTGCTGGCTGGGTCCCCACGAGGAGTGCCTGGGGCTCACAGTGTCCTCCAGCTCCCCTCCCCCGGGCCCTCCGACGTGGCTCAGGCCACTGCCCACTAAACCCGCTCCAGGCCGGCCCTTAGCTGAGGTGACCCCGAGCTCCCCCACTGTCCCCAGAGCCGCCGCCCACTCCCTGCAGCAGCCTCGACACGGCCAGGTGGGCAGCGGCTCCAACAGCCCAAAAGCTCGTCCTCCACATTCTGGCGGCCAGCATCTTCCCTGACCTCCAGGAAGGAGGGACTGCTGCACTCGCGGCCCATCTGGCCTGTGCACGGGGCCACCTGCCCACCTGCCACCCCCACCAGAGCACAGAGCTCAAGCGAGGTGCAGGGCAAGGCGCCCCAACACTCACACACAGGCAGGGCAGCGCCGGCTCTGGGGCGGATCCAAGGTCAGCCCCAGCCAGACCCTGGTTCTGGGCGGGGCTGCCGTGGGCCAGGCGAGGCTGGCACCCTGCTGGCCACCTCTGGGCTTACACGCTGTCCCGGACAGCCGCGGTGGAGAGCCCATCCTGGACAAGATTCCGGGAAGCTGGTGGGGCAGGGAGCACCCGGAGTCTCTCCCCCTGGAGAACCACGGTGCTGGCAGATTCGGACAACAGAACTGGTCCTGGGCTCTGGAGCCTGCGGAAGCCTCACAGCTTCGAGGGGCGGTCTGCACATCAATGGCATCGGTTCCACTCGGCTTTAGCTCTGAGCACAGCAGTGGCTTCCCACCCCAGAGTCTCCATGTTGTTAGATTCAAATGGCTGGTATTCCACAAAACACAAGACACACAAAGAAAGCAGACTGGGAACTGCACCACTTGTGTTCAGCAGAGTGCTGGGAACTCCAGCCAGAGGAATTCGTCAAGAAAAAGAAGTGAGAGTCATCCAAACTAGAAAGGAAGAAGTAAAAGCAGAACTATCTCATCTGCCAGTGAAATGACCTTACACGTAGAAACGTACAGAGACTCCACTGAAAAGCTACTGAAACTAGTGGGTGAACTGAGCAAAGCAGCAAAGGGTTCAAAGTTAATACGCAAAATACCAGCTGAACATACACACACACATGTATACACATATATACACATGTATACACATATATGTATACACATACACACACATGTATACACACACACACACTATATATACATATAGCAATTTTAAAAGGGAACTACAGAAGTAATGCCATTTACATTAGCATCCGAAAGAATAAAGTACTTAAGAATTTTCTTAACCAAGGAGGAGAAAGACTTATACAATGTAACAGTCCTGAAAGAATGTAAAGAAGAAATAAATAAAAGGAAACACATCGTGTGTCCATGGATTGGAAACTTCATATTGTTAAAATGCCAACCTTACGCAAAACGATCTAAAAAGTCAATGCGATATTTATCAAAATTCCAAAAATATTTATTTTGCAGAAATAGAAAAACCCATCCTACAATCCATATGCAATCTGACTGCTACTGCTGCTAAGTCACTTCAGTCGTGTCCGACTCTGTGTGACCCCATAGACGGAAGCCCACCAGGCTCCCCCGTCCCTGGGATTCTCCAGGCAAGAACACTGGAGTGGGTTGCCATTTCCTTCTCCAATATGCAATCTGAAGGGACCTCCAAAGCTACAGTAATCAAATCATAATCAAACATATTGGCATAAAAATAGGCAGAGACCAACAGAACAGAATACAGAGCCCAGAAATAAACCCTCATATATATGGTCAAATTATTTTTTGACAAAGGTGCCAAGATCAATGGGAAAAACTGTCTGTTCAAGAAACAGTGCTGGAATGTTGGCTATCACATGCAGAATACAGCTGGACCCGGACTCACACCACATGCAAAAATCAACTCAAAACCGATCAAGGACCTAAACGTGAGACCTAAAAACAATAGCACTCAGAAAACACGGACGACACCTTCGTGACACTGGGTTTGAAAATGCTTTCTTGGATATGACACCAAAGGGCAAAGGCAAGAAAAGAAAAAAATAAGCAAACCAGATTTCATGAAAATTAAAAAAGCTTTTTTTTTGGTCATGCCATACGGCTTTGTGGAATCTTAGTTCCCTGACTACGGACTGAACCCTGGACCTCAGCAGTGAGCGCACTGTGTCCTAACCACTGGCCTGCCATAGAATTCCCTCATGAAAATATTTTAAATTTTGTGCATCAAAATATACTATCTACCAAGTAAAAAGCCAAATCACAGAAACACAGAAAATAGTTGCAAATCATATATCTGATAAGGGATTAATATCCAGAATATATAGAGAACTCCCAAAACTCAACAACAATGAAAAAACAACAATCCAATTTCTAAGTGGGCAAAGGATTTAAAAAGACATTTCTCCAAAGAAGATATATAAATGGCCAGTCAGCACATGAAAAGATCCCCAACATGATGAATGATTAAGAAAATGCAAATCAGGACCACAGTGAGATAGCACCTCACACCCACAAGGGTGACCGCTGCCCCCAAACAAAACTGGCCAGACGGCGAGGGTGGGGAGTGCTACACGCGTGCGCACTGGCGGTGGGCAGATCCGACGGCGCAGCCGCTCTGGAAAGCAGCACAGGATTACTCGCAAGAGTAAAACAGCTAACCGTGTGACCCGGCGAGTCCACTCCTGAGTGCACAGCCAGAAGGACTGGAAGCAGACTCTGGAGACTTCGGTCACCCACGCTCACAGCAGCTTCGTCCACGACAGCTGAAACGTGGAAGTCTAAGTGTCCATCAATGGGAGAATGGGCAAGTAAAATAGTCCATCCATACAATGGAATATGATTTGACCTTAAAACGGAAGGAAATGGAAATCTAAAGAAAGCTGGGATAGCTATGCTTACGGAAAATACCCAGAAAAGAAAGACTTTGAGACAAGTATTGCAATAAGAGAGAGACAAAGAAGGATGTTACATAAAGGGGTCAACACAACAAGACGATGTAAATATTTGTAAATATTTAGGTGCCCATAGGCGATGGCTGGATGGCATCATCGACTCGATGGACACGAGTTTGAGTAAGCTCCAGGAGTTGGTGATGGACAGGGAGGCCTGGCGTGCTGCAGCCCGTGGGGTCGCAAAAGTCAGACACGACTGAGCAACGAACTGAGCTGAGGTGCCCAACATAGGAACACCCAAAAATGTAAAGCAATGTTAGCAGATGTACAGGGAGAGAGACAGCAATACAGTAAGCGGAGGGGACATTAAACCCACGTTCACCAGTGGTTACATTATCCAGACAGAAAACGAGTCAGGAAACCGGCTTAGGACAACACACGAGGCTGTGGACACACATAGGAAATTCCGTCCAGAAGCCACACAGGGCACACATCCTCCCCGAGTGCACAGGGGCATTCCCCAGGACAAACCGTACATTAGGCCAGAAAACAAGGCTGATTTGAGAAGGCTGAAATCACATCAAGTGTCTTTTCTAACCACAGCGGTATGAAACTAGAAATCAAGAAATTGGACAACTTGGAAGAAACTGATTATTTCCTAGAAACATGCAACCTGCCAAGGCTGAATCACAAGGAAACAGAGAGTCTGAACAGGCCAGTAACTAGTGAGGAGACTGAGCCGGTTATCATAAACCTCCCAACAACCCAAAGTGCGAGGCCCACGGCCGCACCGGCGAACTCTCCCAAACATTTAAAAAGAATTAATACCAGTCCTTCTCAAACTCTTCCAGAAACAGGACGGAACACTTTGAAACTCACTGTACAAGGCCAGCATTACCTGATACCAAAATCAGATGAACACACCTGGTTTTCTGTATCAGTTCAGTTCAGTCGCTCAGTCGTGTCCGACTCTTTGCGACCCCATGAATCACAGCACGCCAGGCCTCCCTGTCCACCAACTCCCGGAATTCACTCAAACTCATGTCCACAGAGTCAGTGATGCCATCCAGCCATCTCATTCTCTGTCGTCCCTTTCTCCTCCCGCCCCCAATCCCTCCCAGCATCAGAGTCTTTTCCAGTGAGTCAACTCTTCGCATGAAGCGGCCAAAGTACTGCAGTTTCAGCTTCAGCATCAGTCCTTCCAGTGAACACCCAGGACTGGTCTCCTTTAGAATGGACTGGTTGGATCTCCTCGCAGTCCAAGGGACTCTGAAGAGTCTTCTCCAACACCACAGTTCAAAAGCATCAATTCTTCGGCTATCAGCTTTCTTCACAGTCCAACTCTCACATCCATACATGACCACGGGAAAAACCATAGCCTTGACTAGATGGACCTTTGTTGGCAAAGTAATGTCTCTGCTTTTAAATATGCTATCTAGGTTGGTCATAACTTTCCAAGGAGTAAGCATCTTTTAATTTCATGGCTGCAATCAGCATGCGCAGTGATTTTGGAGCCCAAAAAAATAAAGTCTGACACTGTTTCCACTGTTTCCCCATCTATTTCCCATGAAGTGATGGGACCAGATGCCATGATCTTAGTTTTCTGAATGTTGAGCTTTAAGCCAACTTTTTCACTCTCCTCTTTCACTTTCATCAAGAGGCTTTTTAGTTCCTCTTCACTTTCTGCCATAAGGGTGGTGTCATCTGCATATCTGAGGTTATTGATATTTCTCCCAGTATAAAGATACACAAAAAGGAAATCACAGGCCAATATCCCTGATACAAAATCCTCAACAAACTGTTATCAAACTAAATTCAACAATGCATGAGAAGTATTATATACCATCATCAGCTGAGATTTATTCTAGGGTGCAAGTTCAGTTCAGTTCAGTCGCTCAGTCGTGTCCGACTCTCCGCGACCCCATGAATCACAGCACGCCAGGCCTCCCTGTCTATCACCAACTCCCGGAGTTCACTCAAACTCATGTCCACAGAGTCGGTGATGCCATCCAGCCATCTCATCCTCTGTCGTCCCCTTCTCCTCCCACCCCCAATCCCTCCCAGCATCAAGGTCTTTTCCAGTGAGTCAGCTCTTTGCATCAGGTGGCCAAAGTATTGCAGTTTCAGCTTTAGCATCAGTCCTTCCAATGAACACCCAGGACTGATCTCCTTTAGGATGGACTGCTTGGATCTCCTTGCAGTCCAAGGGCCTCTCAAGAGTTTTCTCCAGCACCACAGTTCACAAGCAGCAATTCTTTGGCGATCAGCTTTCTTTACAGTCCAACTCTCACAAGGGATGCAAGGACGGTTCAATATTCCCAAATCAATCAATGGTGGAGGGTTAGTCACTGAGTCGTGTCTGACTCTTTGAGACCCCGTGGACTGCAGTCCGCCAGGCTCCTCTGTCCGTGGGATTTTCCAGGCAAGAACACTGGAGCGGGTTCGCCATTTCCTCCTCCAGGGGATCTTCCTGACGCGGGGATCAAACACGAGTCTCCTCGGGCTCCTGCGTTGCAGGCAGACTCTTTACCAACCGAGCCACCAGGGAAGCGAAAGCATCACTGTGACGCACTAAATTAAGAATAAAACGAAGACAGTCTCAGCAGAAAGTGCATCTGACAAGA
This sequence comes from Moschus berezovskii, assembly GCF_049115385.1. Lineage (NCBI taxonomy): Eukaryota > Metazoa > Chordata > Mammalia > Artiodactyla > Moschidae > Moschus > Moschus berezovskii. The sequence continues at coordinate 572,301 of NC_142486.1, forward strand.
CCCACCGTCCGTCTGCGGCAGAAGCCCTCAACACAGGGAGCGCAAAGGGAGCGCGCCGCAGCACAGCGAGGGCCACGGCTGACACGCCCCGCGGCGCCACCCTGTCAGCCGTGAGAAGCCAAAGGCTCCTCCCCTAAGATCAGCAACAGACGAGGTGCCCAGTCCTGCCACTGTTATTCAACAGAGTATGGGAAATCCTCGCCAGAGCAAACAGGCGAGAAAAAGAAATAAATGGCACCCGAACCAGAAAGGAAAAAGGAAAACTGCCGTTGTTTGCAGACGACAGTACGTAATACACAGAAAACTAAGACTCCGTGGAGAGACTGTTAGAACCCTTACATGAATTCAGTGAAGTTGCAGGATACAAGTCAATACACAACAATTCATTGTTTCTTTATACTAAACAACAGAACAACACAGAGACGATTAGAGGCTTCCCTGGTGGTACAGTGGTAAAGAATCCACCCGCCAACACAGGAGACACAAGTTCAACCCCTGGTCCGGGAAGACCCCACATGCCACGCAGTAACTAAGCCCTGCGCCACAGCTACCGAGCCTGTGCTCTAGAGCCCAGGGGCCGCCGCTGCTGAAGCCCAAGTGCCCCGGAGCCTGCTCTGCAGCAAGAGATGCCGCTGCAACGAGAAGCCCACACACCGCAACTACACATAGACCCCGTGGCAACAAACACCCAGCCCAGCCCAAACCAAAACAAAACAAATAAAAATGTCAGAGAGAGAAAGGAGTATAACACATTTACAATTGCAGCAGAAAGAACGAAACACCGGGCATAAATTTAGGCAAGGAGGTAAAAGACGTGCACACTGAAGACTGAAAGAGCCTTTAGAGGCTGCAGATGGGCCGGCTCCCGCGCTGCGCTCACGACTGGAGAAAAACGCTGTTAAACGTCCGTACTCCCCAAAGCCATCCACAGGGTCAGAGGAGGCATCCACAGAAACCCCTGTCTAAATTCCAATGGCACCACAAAACAAACCGTCCTCACATTTTTACGAACCTCCAAGTCCAAACAGCCAAGATAAACTTGAGAAAGAGGAACAAAGCTGGAGGCATCACAGTTCCTGATCTCAGACTACGTTACAAAGCTGTCGCAATCAAGAGGGCACGCAAAAAAGTATAGGGTTAGCATAAAGACAGACACACACATCAGTGGACTAGAGCAGGGAGCTGAGAAATCCGCCCACACCTACGTGGCCAATTACGTTACAACAAAGGAGCCAAGACTATGCAACAAATAGGACAGTGTTCTCAATAAACAGGAACTGGACACCCATGCGCAGAATGAATGGGATCACTGTCCCACAAAAATCACTCAGAATGGACTAGAGGCTTGAGTGTGAGGCCTGGAGCCACAGAACCCCTGGAGGAGCGCAGGCAGTGAGCCCCCCGCCGCCACTGCTGGTGATGAGTCTGGGGTCCTGACACCAAAAGCAAAGGCACCAGAAGCAAAAATAAACAAGTGGGACTGAAGGCTCCTGCACAGCAAGACTGTCAAGAAAACAAACGGGCGATCCAAGGGAGGGAACACTTGTAAATCACGCACCTAACAAGGCGTCTCAGCCCCAAACACACAGAGAACTCACGTGACAGCAAACGAACAAGAAAAGACCCAACGCGTCAATCGTCAAGGGGCAAAGCCTCTGAGGAGACAGAGGAGGCGCGCTGGATGAAGAGAACCACTAACCACCGGGAATCGCAGATTAAATCCACATGAGGCGTCAGCTCACACCCAGGAGAAGCGCCATCGAGCAAAGACAGGAAGTCACCAGCCTGCAGCGACAAGGGCACGAGGCTGCAGTGGACGCAAGGCCGCGTGTGGCTGACACTGCAGAGAGAGCAGCACGGGGGTTCCTCAAACACCAAAAACAGGACGTCCACACAATCGAGTAATTTCGCTTCTAGATAGTTTATTGAGGGAAACAAAAATGAATTCATAAAGATACCTGTGTCCCCATGTTCACTACAGCACCATCTACCACGGCTAAGACACGGATGGCTGGATAGAGGCGTGACACTTATGGATGCTACTCAGCCGTCAAAAGGAGTCCCTGCCATTTGTGACCACGTGATGGGCCTGAGGGCATTACGCTGAGTGAAATAAACCAAAGACAAATGCTGTATTAACATGTGCAATCTAAAAACCAAAACCCCAAACCCCACACTCACGGAGAGAGAGGACAGGTTGTCAGAGGCGGGGCTGGGTGAAGAAGGCTCAGAAAGTACCAACTTCCAGTTACAGACTCAACGAGGCCTGCGGACGGAACCACAGCGTGCGGACTGCAGCAGACACCTCGACTTGCTGAGAGAGCAGATCTTAAAAGTTCTCGTCACAAGGAAGAAACCCTGTGTGACGGATGCTGACTAGACTTCTTGTGGGGGCCGTTTCTCAGTATGCAGAGGCATCAGATCACTGTGTTTACACCTGAAACTAATCCGATATCGCAGCCAATGACATCTCAACTGTTTAAAGACGGTGGGAAACCGTGACACCTGACACAACACGATAAACGCTGAGGATGTTACGTTCAGCGAAATAAGTCAGCACAGAAGGACAGATCCTGTGTGATTCTACTCGTCTGGGTCGAATCCACAGACAGCAAGGGGAAGGGTGCGGGCTGGGGAGAGGGAGTCAGTGTTTAACTGGACAGATCTCTGTTTGGCAAGACGGAAAGAGCTCGCGAGATGGACTCAGAGGCGGACGGTGGTGACGGCTGCACAACACGATGTACTTAACGCCGCCCAGCCGCAACTGCACACAGTGAAAGGGTGACTTCTGCGTGTGTGTCGCCACAACGAAGAAAGTGTCGACCGGAAACCCAAGCGGGCTGCAGCTCCCGGCAGCGGGGACCATCTGCCCAGTCCATTTCTCAGCAGCCCCCTGCCGGCCATGCTCTCAGGGGACCCTAACCCAAATTAAGCCACGTTGCGGAGCCCCTCCCAGCCTGGGCGCTCCTACCCCGCTTCGCAGCAACGTCTGAAAAGCCACCTCTGCCTTGAAGCCTCCAGGGGCGGAGTGCGGACCTCCTGTTCTGAGGTCTGGCAGGCAGACACTCCAGTCCCGGCTGAGCAGTGAGGCCCGGCCCCCAGCCCCGGGCCCCCGCAGGGTCTCCACACCACCGTCCCACCACCGGCACTCCCAGAAAGCACTCCTTGACAAGCCCAGACCTCACCAGTCAGAACTGGTTTCACCTGGTGGTCCAGGTGACAGGCATCAAAGCCCCACAGGAGGACCACCCACACCTCAGCCCAGGGAATGCGTGGAAGCCTCACCCTTCCTGCCTATCAGAGGCCAGACAGTCATCTGGCGGGTGACCTGGAAGAAAGAAGTCAGCCCCCCCCACCTCTGGGACGGAGACCCCCCCAATGCAGGCCTGCAGTGAGAAGTGCCTCCGGGAGCCTCAGACCAGGCCCCATGTTCAAGGGTGGTAGCGCCCATTCTAGGGCAGACAACCGGAGGGTCTGGGGGCTGCAACCACCCCCAGATGGCCTCCCTGTCGGCAGCCCTGGCATGGCGACCTGCCTAGATCTATCCCCACAGCCCCATGCCTGGTGGTTGGGGGGCCGGGGCCCACCCACGTCCTGCTGTGCAGAGCTGAGGCACCACTCTGGGTGGGCTGCGGTGGACACAAGCAGGAGTGCCAGCTGCTGCGGCAGGGTGCTGTCCTCCTCCGGGCCCCCTTCAAAGCCAGGAAGGGCTCCAGTCGGCTGGCCGCAGCGGGGACAGAAGGCCGCAGTGGCGCCCCAGGGCAGCCCCGACCATGGATAGCGCCGTGGGGCTGCAGCAGAGACACGGCAGGCGTGACACGGGTCAGGGGGCCGGGCACCCGGACAGCAGTCACTCCTGAGGCCCATGCCCACTGAGTGAGCTGCAGGTCTCCAGGCCTCGGTGTCCCCAGCTGTAAAGCAGGGGCCCACGTTCTGGCTGCTCCTCAGGCTGCCAGACAGACGAGGCGAGGATCTGAGATCCTGGAACCAGTCTCAACAGCAGAGGTGTGGCCCAGCGCCAGGCAGCGGCCCTCCCGAGCGCCTGTGCCTGCAGGGTGGGGGCCGAGTGCCCCTGGCCGAGTGGGTGGGCAGGCGCAGTGGTGGCAGTACCCTCTCCCTCCTGCCAGGGAGGCTCGGTGTCCCAGGAAGCTCCTCTGGGCAGGGTGGCCCCACGGCCCGGCCCCTCAGACCAGGCCTGGCAGGAGACGGTGCGGACTGCCGTTCTCCCCAGACCACTCCCTGGCACGGCTCGCCCTCCTGACAAGTGGAAACGCAGGCCAGGGAGAGAGAAGTAGGGGTGGCCAGGCGGGCAGCAGCGGCGGGCTCAGCATGCAGCCTCAGTGCACAGCCGCAGGTCCTGGGCAGCCAGCTCAGAGGGAGGCCGTGGGGAAGGCCCTCAGCCCTCCCGCCTCCAGGGAAGCCTGCCACTGCTTCCCCTCCTGGCGCTCCAGCCCAGGCACGGCCTCTCCCAGCAGATTCCGGGCACCTGGAGGCAGCGGGAGGGAAGAGACCCCTCCCAGCCCAGTGGGCGAGCAACGCGGCCAAGAGCCGGGCAGTAGGTCCCGTTTGGCCGATGTCCATGGTCTGTGTCCCCACCTTCCCTTTCTGGGGGCGCAACCGCCCCATGCTGTTCGGCTTGCTCTGAGGGGCTCAGGCTAGGTGCCCCCCGGGAGCACCCAGTGTGTCCCTGCAGGCCGGTGGGCCGCCCTGGCTGCTGGGGGCTGTTCCTGCCCCACCCCCACTGCAGCCACGACCCACCAGGGGCGGCCAGCTTACTAGCAGGGTCCCCGGGGCCTGAGAGCAAAGCCTCTTCTCTTCCTGCCAATCCCTGAACACTAGCCCCAGGTCTTCGGCGCCGGGGGAACCACCCGGGAGCAGGCACCACCCAGGAGCGAAGTCCAGGAGATGCCCACTGGGAGGCGGCACCTGCCCAGGGCCCAACCTGAACTGGCCACCTGCCAGAGCAGCGAGGCTTGGGGGCCCCCGCGACCCCTTTCCCAGCGGGTCCACGTGGCCGCGGCAGGTGCTCCCTCCCCCGCTCCCAGCGCAGGGCCGAGGCCGGCTGCAGGCAGGGGCCATGACGTCACCGCAGGTGGGGGCGCCGCGGACCCTCCACCCCCGCGCAGGAGCCGCGGCCCCGCTCACCCATCCCCTCCCTGCGCCGGTCTCCCGCCGCGATTTCCTCTTTCTTTGCGGAGCCCCGGGTTTCGCAAGGCGGCGGCTGCCGGCGGATGACAGGACACGCAGCCTGGGGGAGGGGAGGCGGCGCCAGCGCCGCGGGCCGGGGGCCGGCGGGGTCCGGGCCCGCGCCCCACCCGAGCGGGAGCCGGGCTCCGCGGCCCGCGCCCCCCGGCGCTGCGGGCGCCGCAGCACCCCTGCCCGGCCCGGGGCTGGCACCCCGGCCGGCACCCGGCCCGGCCCGCACCCGCAGCGCCGCGGCGCGCCCGGCCAGCCCGCACCTACCCGGGGCGCCGCAGTCGGCGCAGCGCGCGTTCCCCGGCCGCTGCAGCAGCTCGAGCACGGCCCTCCGCCGCTCCTTGGCCATGGCCGCGACGCCGGGTGGGGAGCGCCCGCCCCGCCGCACTAGGGCCCCACGCAGGCCGCCCGCCGCCGCCGCCCCTGCGCCATCCTGGGCGGCTCAGCCCGCGCGCCGGTTCCGCATTCCTGCCGCCCGCCCGGCCCCGCCGCCCCGCTCTCCTCGCCGCCGCGGCCGCCGAGCGTGTGCCGGCGCGGGGCCCGGGGCGCACGGCGCGCTCTGGCCGGCGCGGCCCGCGGGCGGCCCCCAGCGGCGCGGGCGGAAGGGCAGGCGGACGGCCTCCTCCCGCGCCCGCCGGACGCCCCAGCCCGCGCTCCCGGGACCCGCCCAGGGACCCGCGGGGGCGGTCTGCGGCTCGCCGCCCACCCTATCCCGGTGCAGCGGGCCCACCTGCCCGGGCAAGACGCCAGCAGCCATGAGGGGGTTGCTGAGGGAACCACCGAATCAATAGAGGCCTGGGTGGGACCATCCCTGGTTATTCGCCCTGACAGCGCCTGGACACCTACTGTGCCCCCAGGGGCAGCGGGCCAGGCCCAGCGGGCAAGCAGGGAATGCTTGCTGGAAGACGGGGTGCATGCGCGGCCCCGAGGACCACCTCCCTGTCCTCGGAGGAGAGGCCGGCGGGTGACAAGCCCAAGTGCCGCGGGCGCTCAGGCCACAGAAGGGCCCTGCTCTGCACCCAACGGGCACAGGCGGGGCCGGGTGTTGGGGGAGAAGGGTGCCCCGGATAAAGCCTTCTGAGTCAGGAGGCCAGCACCCAAACGCCAGGACAGCATGGGGGAGGGGAGGGGACGGGTCCCTGTTTGTTCAGATTCTTTCCATTTTCTTCTTAAATTATGAATGCAGTGATGCAGCTGGTTAGAAAACAAACAGCAGACAAACACTACAGCCTCCCCACCACCCCCGACCCCGGTGACTGAGCCAGCCATTGTCAACAACTTCTAGCATTCTTCCAGAATGGTCCTCGGCCAGTCAGTCCGCGGGGAGGGGCGGCGCTGTGGGCACGTTCCACCTGCCAAGGTCTCAGCGGGATGCTGTGCCGGAGTCCCGGGGGGCCCACAACCAGGAGAACACCTCCAGGACAAGGGGAAGGGCCTCTGGACGGGGGTGGACCTGCCACCTCACCCTCCACGGAGGCGGCGTGGCACTGTCCACCGAGGCCTGCTCTGGCCAACACTGGGGCGCGGTGCTTCTAGAGCCATGAGGGTCTCTCGGGCAGGGCACGGGAGCCCACTTGGGCTGGAGTTTCTAAACCACAGGTCCTGTGTCACCGTGTGCTTGAACTGGCCCCCTCTCCCTCATCAGATGGCACCCTTCCAGGAGGGACGGGAGGGGTCCTCATCTCAGGGTCCCCGTGCCAGGGTCAGAATCTGCCACAGAGTAGAGTGGGGAACGGCGCTTCATGAAGACAAACTGGCATCAGTCACAACATCAACTACTTCACTGATTGGTGGCTCAGATGGTAAAGTCTGCCTGCGATGCGGGAGACCCAGGATCAACCCCTGGGTTGGGAAGATCTCCTGGAAAAGGGAATGGCAACCCACTCCAGTGTTCTGGCCTGGAGAATCCCTTGGACAGAGGAGCCTGGTGGGCTACAGTCCATGTGGTCACAGAGAGTCGGACACGACCGAGCGACTTTCACTGACACTTACCCTACATCAGGCATTAGGTCAAGCCCCTTCCCATTTAATCCCCATTTTATAGATGCTGAAAAACAGAGGCACGGAGCTGTTCAGTCACACCCAAGGCCGACGTGGCTTCTAGGTGGAAGGGCTGGGATGAACACACAGCTGGGGGACAGAGAGCCAAGCCCACCACCCCAACGGTTGGGTTGCTGAGGGCTGAGGAGGGACCGGTCAGGCAGGAAGCCAGAGGGGCTCGGAGCAAGAGCAGGAGAGGCGCAGGCGGGCGACACACAGCCACGCCCTGTCTGCAGCGGGCCCTTCGCCTTCTCTGTCTTCCCAGAGGACTACTACGGGGGTGATGACACAGTCCAGGAAGGCGGATAAAGGACAGAGGTCGGGACGTGAGCTCCTTAAAGAGACAGGCAGGACGGAGCTCTGCAGCCCCTGACCCGGGCCCCCAGGCCGAAGGGAAGCCCAGGGTGCACTGAGCCAGTGTGGGGCTCCCAGGACGCAGGGCACACGCAGCCCCAGGCGGGTCAGGCTCCAGGGCTTGTCAGAGCGGCTGGAGGCCAGAGCCCAGGGTCTTGGCGGGGCCCTGGGGGCCCCTGTGCTGAGAGGTTGGGAGCAAGGGGAGTGACCACACTGTCTGCTTTGGGGGAGGGGGCACATGAGGGTGACTGGGGAGCCAGCCATGCCCGCCAAGGTGTGGGGGACACACGGACCTGAAAACACCCGGGACTCACAGCCTTGTAGCCTGAGGAAGGCTTTGAGAATGGGGGAGGGTGCAGCACCTGGGAGACCCAGGGAGGGGTCCTCCTGAGGGCTAGAGACAGAGTCTGGGGCATGCGACGGCATGGAGGCCCCAAGCAGGGCCGGGCAGAGGGGGACCAGGCAGGAGGTGTAGGAGTCACGAGGATGGGGTGGGGGGCAAGGGAGGGGAGGGCCCGAGAGGCAGGGCTGCAGGGCAACAGGGGTGCGGGCACAGAGGCACAGCTGACAGGAGGCGGCACCAGGACTGAAGTGGGCAGCGCAACACGGGGTGCCAGCCACCAGCCCCTGGCAGCAGTGCCCAGACCCCTGAGGGACTTCTGCAGGGCAGAGGGGTTGGACTGCAGTTTGGGCGGGGCGGGGTGCCTGCCGGGCAGCTGGGCCCTCGACAGCACCCTCGGTGCACCTGTTCTCTGCAGAGCCCTGAGCAGCGGAGACCTGTCTACCAAGGAGAGAAAACATGGAGCCCCAGGCCGTGTCCACCGCCCCCATTAGCCCCCCTGCCTGAGACCTGGGTTTGGGGTGTGTGGGGGAAGGGATAGCGGGCACTGCCCTCCAGCCTTTCCTGGCCACGTTGTGGCTGGGGCTGAGCAACCACAAGGTTCCGGGGTGGCGTTGGGCAAGATAGGAGCAGGGCAGGAACCCGGCCAGCAGCTGGCTCAGCCCAAACCCTCCTGGGCCTGGGGGGCTGTGGGGCATTCCTCCCTGCACCCTCCATCCCAGCAGCCTGCTCTGAGCCCCTGGGCCAGGAACCCCACGGGTCTTCCCAGGAGTGGCCGAGCCAGGGGGTCGGGGTCAGTCCTCCGTTGGGGACTGGACGGCAGCTGAGGGCAAGGTCCCCACGGGACTCCGGGGACTGAGGAAGCAAGCACCTCCCAGAACGTGGGAGACGCACAGAGATGCAGCTGACACGCCTGGCCACGAGCGGCAGCTTCCGGTGTGGCTGGCACAGTTCCTGTTTTAAAAGTCGCCCCGTGTAATTCCTGAGCCTTGGCCTCAGCCTCCAGCTCCACCCAGCGAAGGAAACACAGAGACGCCCCAAAGAAAAGTGACCCTCGGTGCATGGGGTGTGCACCCTCCCCGCACCACAGCCAGGGGCGGCGGGGACGGTCCCGGGACCAGGACCGTGTCTCCACCTATGAGTGGCGCTGGCTCAAGAGACCCGGGAGGGTCTCAGTGGGGTCCCCAGAGGGGATGGGTGGGGTGGGGTCTCCATGGGGGCAGAGCTCCAGGGCTCGTTCAGTGGGTGTGGGGACATTTAAAAACTTTCTGCCTAGTATCCTGAAGGGAAGCAGCATGTGGCAGGGGGAGGTGTCTGCAGGCCCCTCGGGCTGCTGGAGGACCTGGACTCCCAGGGTGCCCCCAGGGCTGGCATGGGAGCCGGGGGGGGGGTGGTGGTGGGGGGGATGCGTGTGGTCTGGGGAGTGGGCCGCAGCTACAGTGAGGCTCAGTATCTCCAGCCCCGGCTCTTTGAGCACTGACATCCAGCCGGGGACTTAAAGTTCACAAATTAGCATGACTCAAAACTCACAAAGAACTCTGACAAGCCAGCGAGAAGAGAACCCAAGCAGCACTTTCTCCCAGGAAGACACACAGACGCGCACGTGCCCAGCATCATGGCTGTCTGGAGACGGGGGACGGCTGCACCAGCGCGGACCCATGAACGGCGCATCACCCCCTGCACCGGGTACGCACCTAAGACAGAAAGTGCACACATGCTCAGAAACGTGTATGTGAATGTTCGCGGCAGCGCTCCTCACAGGAGCCAAAGCGGGGCGACCCCTGTCTGTCGGCGGAGGCGTGGGTACGGGGGTGGGGGGCAGGCCTCGGCCGCGGAAAAGAGAGCAGCGTTACAGCGCTACAGCCCAGACGCACCCAACGGTCGGTGAGAGCAGCCGGTCAAGAACGACCACAGCGTGCTTTGGTGCTCCCGAGGCCTCGGACCTGTCGCTTCCAGCCCGTGCCGAGCCACCAGGCCCACGGAGTGGACAGGTCAGCGGTCCTCAGGGGCGGGGAGCCGAGGCTGCGAGGCCCTGCTCACCGGCCGCCTGAGGCTTCTCTGCAGGACCAGGCCCCAGGCCTGTCTGTGGACTGAGCACAAGGGACCCGCCCCACCTGCAGGGCGAGGCGGCGGGAGTCCACAGCCCGTGTGGAAGCACCCCACAGCTCGCCAGGCCTGCAGGCTGCGCACACGGCAGGGCCAGGTCCTGGGCTGACATGCGGCGACAGGACAGTTCAGGCAGGGCGTGAGGGGGCCAGGCCTTCCCCAGCACTGGGCAGGGTCTGTGCGTCCGTGCCCCACCCCGTCCGCCCGTCAGCCTCCCACACGCCCTCCCCCAGGAGCTTCCTGCCCCACCCCAAGAGGTGGGGCCTACTGACTGCCCCGCCCCCAGGAGGTGGGGCCTACCGACTGCCCTGCCCCAATAGGTGAGGCCTACCGGCTGCCCCGCCCCTAGGAGGTGGGGCCTACCGACTGCCCCGCCCCAAGAGGTGGGGCCTACGGCTGCCCCACCCCCAGGAGGTGGGGCCTACCGACTGCCCCGCCCCAAGAGGTGGGGCCTACAGCTGCCCCGCCCCCAGGAGGTGGGGCCTACCGACTGCCCCGCCCCAAGAGGTGGGGCCTACGGCTACCCCGCCCCCAGGAGGTGGGGCTACGGCTGCCCCGCCCCAAGAGGTGAGGCCTACCTACTGCCCCACCCCAAGAGGTGGGGTCTACAGCTGTCCCACCCACTGAGAGGTGGGGCCTACTGGCTGCCCCGCCCCGAGAGGTGGGGGTCTACGGCTGCCTCGCCCACTGAGAGGTGGGGCCTACGGCTGCCCAGGAGTCCAGGCCGGGAGCGGTGAGCCTCCAACCCAGGAGGACCCAGGACTCCCGCCTCCAAGACTGGGAGAGGGCTCAGTTCCCGCCGGCGTGCCACCTCCCCGAGTCTCTCCTGTGCCGCCACCTGCCAAGGCCCCGTGGGGGTCCCCCACCTCCCTCCCGCCCCCACCCGGCTCATGTGCCAGGCACACGGGTACGGTGTCACAGGGGCGTCAGCCAACATCTGACCACAGCCCATCCAGGGCTGTGAGGATGGCAACCATCAGGCGCTGGGGTCAGAAGCCAAGCCTGGGGAGCTGCCACCAGCGCGAGCACAGGGGGTCTCCTCTCCAGAACCCTGCCCGCATCACCACGCCCGGGACTCTTCACAGAGTGGGGTGGGGGAAAAGCCCGGCCCTGGCCCTCCCCCAGCGCCCTCTGCCCCAGGGTGGCCTCCTCTGCAGGGGCTCCACTGCCCCCTGGGCACACAGCCCGCAGCTGTGGATGGCGAGCCCCCACAGTCCCTCACTGGTCCCTGAGCCCGGGTTGACCAGGGACGCAGGCACTGGGGGCTGGACCTCAGCTGGGGCCCCCACCGCGCTTGGGCCTCCAGCCTGGTCCCCGTGTCAGGAGTATCCAGGGCCTCAGAGACGCACAGCCCTGGCCCGATGTGTTGCTCCCGGAGTGTGGAGGCCACTGCATATTGGCTGCACCCTTGGGGGCCCCAGGGGACGGCCCTCCCGCAGGTGACCCCAGGCACTGTGGCGCCACCAACAGCCAGCAGGGGCCGCCACGCCACCACAGTCTGTACCCGGCCGCGGCCTCTGGGAGGGAGAAGGGCCCTTCCCAAGCCCAGCTTGTCACGGGGTGACAGGCCCCCTCCACACGCCAACCCTAACCCACCATCCCCCCCACGACATGCTAAGCCTGAGCTTGGTAACATGGCCTGGCACCTTCAGAAGAAGACTGTTCCCCTAGTTGATGTTTCTATAAAAATGATAGTCACAAAGAAAAACAGGCGGCCCGCTGTATACGGGGCGGAGACGGCCCTGTTCACCGAGGGCTGGCCGGGTCCTACTCCACACACTCCTGGAAGCTCTCCCGGACCCCGGGGCTGAGGGGCTGTCCTGCTCTGGGCTCCTGCTGCCCCCAAGTGCTTCCCAAGGGCAGAGAGCAGCCACCTAAGACCCCTGCTCCTCCCGAGGGCCAGGGCCACGCCGTCCAGGATGCAGGGAGGGCAGAGGCCGCGGTCTTCTCTGAAGCAGGAGTGAGGAGGTCAACGCGCACATCCTTCAGTTTCCTTTGAAGAACGTCTACTGAGTAATCAAAACCACCGCACACCACAAAGCGCCGCACACGGTAACACAGTGTGAGCCACGTGTGTAAAGCAAGTGGGCTTCTCTGTGTCCAAGTCAAGCTGTTCACGTATATGAAACAAGCAGGGTTCTCTGGTGTCCCCCGGTTCTAAGCTGCCCGTGCCTGGGGGCCTGATGTCATCATGAAGAACCCTCCGGGAGGGAGGTAGAAGCCCCAGGTCAGAGAGAGGATGGGGGAGGAGGCAGTCGGGGAGGGAGAAGCCAGAGGCTCAGGATGAGGTCGGACCACAGAGTGCAGTGCCTCAAGGAGCTGGGAGAGAAGGAAGTGGACCCTGCCCAGCGCCTCCGGAAGGAGCCAGCTCGCGGGAACTATTGAACGTGACGCCTCCAGTCTGAAGCATTACTGTGAGTCTGTGCTGATCTGTTAGTGGGGAAGGAACCTAACTTGCTTTTTTTTAATAAAAGCACTGCCTCCCTAAACAGATACAGAGTAAAAGGTATTCCAACCACCTTGATTTTCTCCGCTCTAGCTTTCCAAAGCTGTTACAAGGAGCTGGCTTGCTTCTTAAGGCGGGGGGTCTGGCCCTGCGCCCCCAGCTCCCGTCCCAGCGGCCCCGTCAGCATCGCTCTTCGGGAAGGTAGCTGCGGGCCCAGGGCTGACGGTTGTCGTCAGACTGCCCTGGCATAATCCTAAGGAAGATGCTTGGAAAACGTTCTGCCCATTGTCTTCAGGTGCCCTCTAATAATGTCACTGGCTCACTGAGACAAGTATATACAACAAGTAAAATGCATTCTTTACTCGACAAATGATGGGCAACCAAAAACACCTCATGGGAGCTTTGGCAGGACCAGATGGAGCCTTGTATTTTTAGCAGCGGTTGCGGGAGCTCCCGCCCCTCCATGAGGAGCCCGCAGTCCACGTGCAGTGTCCTCTGGCCGCGCACCGCCTCCCGGCGCCACCACAGCTGCGTTCACATTGGGATTCCTAAATGTGTTTCAAAAGGCAAATTTACCCAGTCGTGTATGTACAAAGTTCAACTACAAAGAGATGAGCACAGAACATCTTTTTAATTCTTTATTTTGAAATAACTCCAGACTTCCAAACAGTTGCAGAAGCAGCCCAGGGTCTGCCCTCTTCTCCCGACGACACCCTCGTGTGCATGAACATGACACACTGTGACCGGCCCGCAGCCCCGACCCGCAGCACCTCGCCCATCCTCAGGGACGGCACCGCGGGTCCTCACGCCAGGCTTGGCCCTCGGGCCAGGCACAACAGTGTGTCCTCGGAGAGGGAGGTGACGCACTCAGAGAAAACAGCAGTGACACCGCCTCCCTGGGGCAGATCAGGGCGGGTGCCATGGGGACCTTGCCATGGGCAATATCCCAGAGGTTTCGGCTGTTGGCTGAGTGCTTCCTGGGGCGTCCTGCAGAACAGGCGAACCCATTCCACCTAACGCTGCCCACCCACCTTCCGGACACACCGACGCCCAGACGCCCCCGTCCACACGGGCCGGGGTTGGGAGGAGGGCTGTCCCCTTCTAGCGCTGGAACGTTTACCCCACTCGTGACTCCCTCAGCAGGGACTCCCGGGCAGGAACTGATGCTGCGGCCAAACCCTAACGGTTGTTCCCGCTGCTGCCAACCAGGCCACTGGGAGCCCTGTCATGCGCTCCTGACAAGCCCATCAAGGCTTCGGCAACTCCTTGCTGTCTGACACAAGAAGGTCCAGGGTCAAATGGACTTTCTGGCCCTGGGTCTTCCTGCTGGAGAGAGGCTCAAATCAAAGAGTCAGCCACCAGGCAAACCCCTCGCTGCCAGGGGTCAGTGACCCCAGGCCCCCGGGACCCAGAGTGAAGGGATGTCCGTATGAACACAGATGAGTGCATGCACACGCTTCTGCACATCTGCGTCTCTACCCACGGCCCTCTCCCGCCACGCTGCCTTCTGGGTCTCGAGTTCCCTCTCACACCACCTGCAGGGCCACGCAGGGCACAGCGTGGTCTCCCCCAGTCCTTCCTGCAGCCGCCCAGGGCCCTGCCTCGGGGACAGGCACGGGTGGCTGGGTCACCCCGATGCCTCACAATCACAAACAACTGCAACAAATAACCCTGTACGTGTGCAACAGCGCACGGCATGTTTCCACAGCGCGGTTTGCTGAGAAAAAGCAAGGCTTTTCATAAACCAGCTAAAACCACGGGGAAAATGTGCAGCACAATTAGAAGTGTAGACAGAGACAATGCTGCAGTGACAAAGCACAGACAGAACGCCGGGGGCGGGACCCCCACGGGGCCAGCAGTGCTGGAGCCCCCGGCAGACGGCCGGCCTTGGAGGGAGCGAGGGGAGGGTCTGAGTGAGCACGGCCGCCCGCAGGACCGAGGGAAGGGACGCCACGCAGACAACTGGACGTGGCCAGAGAGGCACGAGAGCTCCTACAGCCGGCCTGGGTTGCCAGGCAGGACGGGGTCAGGGCACTCACCTGGGTACTCCTGGCACCCCTTCCCACTGGCCACACTGGGACAAAACTCAGCTGACTGGGGGCCAGGGAGGCAGTCACAGGGCAGGTCCAAGGTCTCCGTTGAGGTTCTGAACCTACAACAAGGCGCCCCAGAAACACTGCCCTGGGGTCTGCACCTTGGGGTCTGACAGCACTCGGGCAGTGCTCAATGGGCCCACACTGCCCTGACCCCTCACGGCCAAGCAGTGGGGCTGGCTGCAGGCTCGGCCGCTCCTCAGAGGAAAAGCGCCAGCGCCTCACCTGACAAGGGCAGACGACCTGCTCCTCAGTTACAGCAGATGACTTCTTGAAACTAAATATCTGACTGTACAAGTGTCACCTGATACAGATCAGAAAGACACACGGTGTTCAGGCATCACCAGAAAAAATCAAGAAGTCAGATATGTCAAAAGCCAGTTTCCCCTTCCTGGCTTATCTAAGTTTTTGTTTGAAAAAAACGAAAGAAAAGGAAAAGGAAACGAACAGAGTCTAAGCTTTGAGCGCACAGAGCAACGCACTTGCTGAAGCGTTTTCCCAACGACAGCTGCGCACTGTCCACGTAACACTCTGGACATCACCAGCACAGAAAGGACACACATGGCCCGTGACGTGAACCCAGCACCGCGCTGGCACCCACGGTGCCCTCTCAGCGGGCAGACGCCACCTGGCACCTCACCTCCCCAGGAGCCCTGTCACCCGTGCGGACTTAGGATAAACCTTCACAAGCCTGAGGGAAACAGGAATCCAAGAGGGACACTGCTTTTCCAAAATCCTTTTGGGAGCTTCAGAAGACGAGCCATTTCCTAGCCTCAAGGCACATCCACCAGGGAGGGGCGTCTGGCATGGTTCCAAGCGGCATCTCGTGCGCACCCTCACGGTCCCCTTCTGAGCCACGGTACCTACAAGCATGCTGCTGGGGCGGCAGGAGTCCGGGCAACCCCACACAACCGCGGGCTTCCTCCTGACACAGCTCAGTTTTTGTCTGACTTCCCATTAATCAAATCTCCAAATCCCAGCTTTTCCAGGGGTTCCTGTGCCATGAGTTGCCTGAAAGGAAAAGTGACAGCTGTCAGGGTCCACGCGCCCGCTCAGGTCCAGACACCCCCACTCTCTCATGGGAACAGCACCCTCAGACCCACACCCTGACATGCTCCTGACCACACTTTCCTCATCACGTGCTCCCGTGTGCAGGCCCCTGCACCCTGCCTGCCACACCCACAAAACCCAGAGGCTTGGCAACAGCCCTTAGGACAACGTCCCCAGAATCACAAACACCAGTTCATGGAACCTACCCGGCAACAGATTACACTCACCCCACAGTGATGGAATGCACGAGACGCTCCCAAAACCCAAGGAGGCAGAGAACGATGAACTCCCACTACACCTTGTCAGAACACGGTTCTTAGAATCGGCCACTCAGACACAACGTGGTTGCCATGGCCAGGGCCCCCAGGTGATGCCCTGACCCCTAGAATCTGTGAGCGAGACCTGATACCAGCAGGAGGGGATTGGTATTAACGCTGCTGAGGAAACAAGGCTGCCCGTCAGCCAACTCAAGAGAGACCAGCTTGGATTATCCAAGGGGACCCCACCTAATCCCAGGATCCTTAAAATCTGAGAACCTTGGCTGCCTCTGCTCAGAAAAAGATGGAAAGAGGCGGGAGGGTCTGAAGACGCAGCACTGTGGACCGTGAGGACAGAGGATGGGCCGCAGGCCAAGGACACAAAGCCCGGGAGCTGGAAAGGTCGGACAGATCCTCCTGAGGGCAGTGCCTGGGCCGCAGCTGGTCGGACCCGGCGCTTTACCAGGGCCAGACGCTCCACACTCCGCACCAGGTCAGGAGGCCCAGCCACCATGCATACCAGGGCGGGCACTGGACTTGAGGTGTCGGATCCCACGTGTATTCTGTGTCTCTGCTGACCGTGCAACCCCAATGTTAACAGAAGCTGCCGTGAGGAAGTGTAGCCCCTGCCCTCAGCAGCAGACACATCCACTCCAGGCCACCGGGGCCCGTGTGAGCCAACTGACAAATTCTACTGAGGTCCAGTTCTTAAAAAGATGCATGTGAAGTACACAAAAGTAAGGTGTGGGCTGTCAGCAAAAAGGAAAAAAGCGGAAGGGAAGAAGCTTTTTAAAAGAGTGATAGAGAGGCAAGTAGGCAAGATATGGAGCAAGTCAGAAACACACACACCACTCACAACCAAATGTGGCCTGACCAACCAGTGACGCCGCCTGAATCATGGAACCCACTGAGCAGGTGATGCACTCCCGTCCGCAGGCCTTCCTCAGAGGCCCAGGGGCAAACGGGAAAAAGATGGCCCTTCTGCTGGCCCTGCCGGGAAGGCCTTGTCACACGGCAGGAGTGGCTCTGGAACCAAAGCAACTAAACCCTCCAGGCAAACCTGTGCCAGCCCAGGGATGACCGACTTGGGGATGGTGACCCGAGCTTTGGGGAGGCACAGGGCAGAGACGAGCTCCAAACTCTGTCACCAAGGCTCAGCAGTGCCAAGAAGAGACTCACTGAGTTCAGGTGTTTCGATTTAAGAGTGAGTGAAGCATGCAGATCCGGCCAGCACACTATGTGGAGATGACAGGGCTGGCGTCAGGCTGGTCCATCATTAAACCTACAACACCTGCGAGCCTGTGTGACTCACGAGGCAGGAGAGGGGTGCCACCTGAGGGCCAAGCACCAAGAAGGCCCATCTCCCTCAAAATCCCAAATGTCTGCAGAGAGCCCTCAACACACCTGGGGTCCAAGAAGCACAGTCGAGCTTGCCTGAGGGGAATGTCTGAGTCCGTTAAGGAAATATTGAAAACAGGCCCAGAGTGGATTGCTTTTTGTCAACCTGTCTTCAGACAAGGCCTCGGACAGACTGGGTTCCCTCGTGAGCAAACAAAGTGCTCAAAAGTCAGAAATACAAGTTTCCTCCCAAGCACATGATAATGGGTTACCTGCTTTCCCCATGAAGCTTTACAACAGTGCTTCCGAACTAAAACCTCAACGGATCAGTGAGAAGAGTTTTTGTTTTGTTTAAAGGTGGGTCGTGTGAAAGAACTCTGGTTGAGACGGGAAGAGTCACTCATCTTTCACCGTTTCTCAGGCCCACTGTCTTGCCTGTCAACGCTACAAACGGCTCTGAGCGGATGTCGAACAAAACAGCACATATTTTTATGTTCTGAGAACGTTTAAAGGAATAAGGTCTGTACCCACAAATCTTCTCACTCAGTCAGCATTTTTATGATGTACGATTGTGAAACCTGAATGACACATCACACATTTGGAAAGAAAAAACTCTGAGGAATGCAATCACGTCCAAGATTATCACAGGAGAAAAGGTTCCCACGGCCGCCAACAACTTTGAGTACAACTCATCTCCGAAATGCCTCAATTTCACAGGCAGGCAGCCCTTCGGGTCCAAACACAAGGAGAGGCCAGGCCTGGGTGAGGCCTCTTGGGACAAACATTTCAGCTGGAGACACGGTGGGCGGAGAAGACATAAATCATGGTTGGCAAGTACTTGCCTCTCCATCCTGCACTCTAGATATTCTTTTGATTCATTTCTGCACAAAGCATTTTCAAAATTATTGTCCCGGAGACACTTCATGAATTTCTCTTTAAAGCTTTTACATTCACCTGGAACGAAACAGAAAAATATTTTCTTTTTAAAGTGAAAACAGGACGTGCCCGCCCAGCAACCTTACCGGCAGCCCTCCTTTTTCTCCTCGGGAAGCTAGTTTCCTGCAGAAACACTCTGGAAACAGAGGAGAAAAGACAAAAGTTCCCGGTGGAAGAGCGAGGGCAGGAGAAGGGGGGCGCGCAAGCTGCGGCGCCGGGAGCTCCCTGCCGACGTTGCCCTTTGTCTGGAACATTTCTCGGTAAAAGACTGGCAAATAAAGAACCACTCGAAACCCACTTTCGAAGCCTTAGCTTCCGAGGAGGCCGCTGCGACCGGGGGCGCGCCCGCGGGACCCCGCGCGCCGGCCTCACGCCCGCCGAGGACGCGGCTGCCCGGGCGTCGGCCCCGACCGCAGCCGGCCTCCGCGTCCTCTCGCCGGCCCGCTCCCACCCCGGGCCGAGCCCGAGGCCCCGCCCGCGCCGCGGGGCAGCCCGGACCGCCCGCACTCACCGAAGTGGTCGAGCGGGAAGCTGCCCTTGTCCGGGGGACGCGGCTGGAAACTCTTGGACCCGAAGTTCATAGCCGTCGACATGATGGCGGCGCCCAGACTCGCCCAGCGCGGCGCGCGCCGTACGCAGGACTGCCGGCCGATCTCGGAGCAGGCCCCGCGGGAGCGCCGAGCAAGTCGAGCGGCGAGCGGCCCCTGACGGGCCCGGACTAGGAGGTACAGGGCCCGCCCTCAGCACCGAGACCCCGCCCCTCGCGCCCCGGCCCCGCCCCCGGGCTCCGAAAGGCCGGGACCCTCAGGCACTTGCTCTGCGGCGGGGTTTCTTCTTATCCTCGAGGCAGCACAATGGCAGAGGGTCCAGCCGTCATCTGTTTAGGACGAGGAAACGAAGTTCAGAGAGGGTCAGCAACTTGCCCAAGGACACACAGCTTCAATCCATAAGAAGCCCAGGGGCAGGAGGACGCTCCTGGAAGGCTGTCCCTTCAGGGGGGAGGGGGGAGGTCTCTGCATCCCCGCGAGGCTGCAGCGGTCTGGGCAGCTTAGAGCAACAGAAACTCCTTCTCTTACAGTTCTGGGGGCCAGTCATCCGAGAGTCGGGTGTTTGCTCCCTGTTGGTGGATTGCCGGCAACTCTTGGTGCCACCTGGCTTGTGGACGCATCACCCCCTCTGCCTCCCCACGTGGCCTCTCCCTGTGTGTCTGTGTCCACACATCGTCCTTCCATGAGGATGTACCCTCGTTGGGTTAGGACCCACCCCCATGACCTCACCTGACCTAGTTACATATGCAGTGACCCTGTTCCCAGAAAGGTCGCATTCTAAGGTAGGGGGAGCTAGGACTTCAACATGTGAATCTGGGGATACAATTCAACAGATAAAAGAGTGAAAATACATTATAAACAGGAAAGCCCCTGGTGGTCATTTATTATTGTAAATAGTAAAAACTAAAAACAGGGAAAGGGCTGGGGTGGGGGGGTCACCAGCTCTCTGCAGCAGGGCCCCTCCCAACCTTGTCCCCTGGGCAGAGCTGATGAAGGTGGGTGGCTGCCCGCCCGCCACCAGTCTGATTCTTCCTGAGCTCCAACCGCATCACGCATCCGACTCCACCCATGTAGCAGTCCTTGGCGCCAGCCACGTCAGGCCCTAGTCATAAGTACAGGGGGCTCAGGACCGCAGAGTCACCAGCTGGCCCCCCTGGACAAGCGGTCTTCCCCACAGGCCCAGCACCACTGTCCCCCATAACGTTGGGGGCTTGCCCACCAGTCCCAGCAGCACTCCCTCCCCACAGGGCCTGGGTCGGATGCCCCCTTCTCCAGAAGGCATGCTTCATAGGTGATGTTTAGCAGTTCATTAAATGTTTAGGTCAAAAAGCGGGGAATAATGCTTTTGGAAACCCTCTTACGTGCTGGGCTGTTTCACCCACTTGCAAGGCCCCCCATGGTGCACACCACCCGACCTCCGGCCTGAGGTGGGATTCTACCCTGTTTGTCCGGAGCCCGCCCAGAGTTCCACCAAAGTCAGCTGGCCAACAGGAGGGGCCCACAGGGCGGGCCCAGAGTGGTGGCAGGAAAAGCCCAGCCCTGTCGCCTGGGTCTGGGTTGGCCTGGGGCTCTGGGCCCACAGAAAACGACTGGAGGAAGCTTGTACCTGTTCCCCATTCCTGTCATATTAACTGTTGACACCACAGGAGCCAGGGGCCCTGCACTGGGTTACTCATTAATGCTCCAGGCCTGTGAACAATAGGAGCGTTTATTACCTAGCAAATAGCACCTTTCCTTGCAACTATATCACGCCACTTAGCAGTGGAAGGGCCAGCTCCTCCTCACCCAGGCTGCGATCCCTCTCCCTCTCCGTGGGGCGGCCCTAGGGGACCCGTGAAGCCCCGAGGCCCAGTGAGCAGGCGGTGTCAGCCTGCCAAGTACTCATTGCTTCACAGGTGATGTTTAGCAGTTCATTAAACGTTTAGGTCAAAAAGCGGGGAGTAATGCTTTTGGAACCCTCTTACGTGCTGGGCTGTTTTACATGGGCTTACAGTGCCTGGCCCACAGTAGGTGTTCAGTTAGTATCTTTTGAAGAGGGAATTCCCTGGCAGTCCAGTAGTTAGGATTTGATGCTTTCACTTCCTGCGGCCTGGCTTCTGTTCCTGCCGGAGGAACTAAGACCTCATGAGCCATGCCGCCAAAATTTTAATTAATTAGTTAATTAAAAATATTTGGGGCGACTTCTTTGGTGGTCCATCGGTTAAGAACTCACCTGCCAATGTCCACCTGGGACGTGGGTTCGATCTCTAGTCAGGAAAGGTTCCACATGCCATGGAACAGCTAAGCCCATGCACCGCAACGACCAAGCACGTGCTCTAAAGCCTGAGAAGTACAACTACTGAAGCCGGCGGGGCCACGGCCCCGGGACCACAAGGAGCCCCTGAGTGAGAAACTTGAGCACTGCGGCAGAGAGTAACGCGCTCGTCAGAACCAGAGGGAGCTGTGCGTAGGACACAGACTTAGTGCAGCCAAAAATAAAGAAACTGCGAGATTAAGGTTCACATGCCGTTTGAAGAGTGAATGCAGTTCTCAGGCATTACTATCTTCATGTCACACACAGAGACACACGGAGGTCAAGCCACTTGCCCAGGGTTACACAGCCATTGTATGAGTT
This sequence comes from Moschus berezovskii, assembly GCF_049115385.1. Lineage (NCBI taxonomy): Eukaryota > Metazoa > Chordata > Mammalia > Artiodactyla > Moschidae > Moschus > Moschus berezovskii. The sequence continues at coordinate 593,619 of NC_142486.1, forward strand.
TTCCACCACTGTGTAACTCACTGGTGTGAAACAGCAGTGATCCGCTGCGCTCCTAAATGTGGGAAGTGGGCAGGCTGTGTAGAGACGGCCCCATGGGCCATCAGCTGGAGCCACCACACCTCAGAATAGGGAAACCCTTCAGGATGGAGCACGCGTGTCTGGGTGCTGGGCCTGGGTCTTGGGGGCCATGGCTCCTGTCCCTATGGCCCTCCGCCCACCTCCCAGGGCTTCCTCCCAGAATGCTGACTATGTCCTGCACAAAGGATCCCAGAAGCAACAGGTGGAAGGCTTTCATGGTCTGCCTCCAAAGTCTCAGAACATTGCCTCCACCATGGTCACTAGCCCCCACGCAGAGTTGAGGGCACAGTCCCCGGCTCTCCATGGCTGAGGGCCAAGTAGGTGGAGAGCTTATGGGCTGGGAGCTGCCACTGGAAGATGCCATCTCAGCTGAGGAGTAGATGGAGGGGCCAAGTGTGGTGTGTGCAACTCCAGAGCCCTCTAGGGAGCAACCTGTAGCTCAGGCGCGAAGGCCAGGTGTGACGCGAGCCCCAGGTGGTCCCAGCCACTCGGTTCTGACCACACAGTTCCCAGGCTTTTGCTTGAGCACAGTACGGGGCTGGTAGAACTGCGCACTGGCCCACAGCTGGGAGGCAGTGAGCCTTAGTGCAGGTGGTCGTCTGGCCACCAGGAGCAGACACAGAAACACCGCTTGCCTCACAGCCCCTACTCCCCACCCCAGCCCAGAGTGCCGCCAGCAGACCCAAGAGAGAGGAGAATTCCCTGGAGTCCCGATGATGTCACTGGGCCCCTGAATCGACCCTGGCCTGAAACTAGATCTGCTGATCTTTTGACATTAATAAATTCTGCTGTCCAAGTGTAATTTTCAAAAGGCTCTCAGACTAATAAACACGGAGCACACGGCCAAGCTTTATCTTGCCCGTTAATGAGGGAATAGAGCGAGACAGCAAGGCTGCTTCAAAGAGAAATGTGCAAACGCGGACAATCACCTCCAGTCAGAGGGCAGAGAGCACTGGACACACCCGCCGCGCAGGCTCAGGACGGGACAGCTGAGCCGAGCCTCTGGGGTGACCTCCTCTACGAGACAGAAGTCCTCTGTGTGTTTACGGGGGGTCACCTGCATTTGTCCTGTTCTTGGCCAGCTTGGTGGCCTCTGGGCCCAGTCGATCATAGACAACAATTTGAGCGAACCTCCATTCCCAGGGGGACTAAGGGACGCCCAGGCAGGCAGTTAGACGGCGACCCCACGAAGGAACCCGTGTGACCTGTCTGCTGTGTTTCCGGAGTGGGGTGATTTCTGAACCCTGCTCCCAAGGTCTCCCGGGGCTGCCCCAACAAGGGACATAGCCTGGGGGAGCAGAAAACACCACCACCACCCGCTCAGCTCCGGACACCAGAAGGCAGGGCGCCTCCTGAAGATGGCTCCAGGGGGGTCCTTCCTGACCCCGCCAGGTTCTGCAGCTCCCAGGTCCTTGGCCTGTGGCCGTGGCCCCCACCCTCGGCTTTGTCACCAAATGAGGGGCATGGTGACTTGGTTACAGAGCCACCCCCCAAAGAGGCCCCCATTCTGAGGCTCTGGGTGGACACAAATGTCGGGGGAGCGTCCTTAACCCAGAGCCCTGCTCCAACCAGTTTGGGTTTTCCCAGGACCCTCCCCGCGGTGCCCCCCTCACACGACGGGACGCAGGCAGAGCAGTAGGTCACACAGCAGGTGCTGCAAGGCCCGCCAGCTGCAGCCCGGGGCGTGGGCCACTGCACCGCCCAGCTGAGCCCACATCCTCCCCGGATAAACCCGGCCACCCTGATGGGCTGTCAGCAGCTGGCGACAGACGCCAGCGGTGGCTCCGTCAGGACGGGTCTTGAGATGGCCTCCCCGCGGCTCAATCCTGCAGCGGGGTCACGCCTGCTCCCTGCGCACAGCGGCAGCACTGGCCCCCGCCCAGCACAGCCCCTTGGCGCGGGCTTCACAGACCCAGAGCCGAGCCCCCCCAACAGGGCTGCGTGCTCCCCTCCAGCCCTGCAACAACACTGCTCACCCCACGAGGCTGGGCCCCCGGTGTGGCTCTGTAGCCGTGACCCTGGGCTGCCCAGCGTGCCCGCCCCACGCTGCCCCTGCAGGACCGCACAAGCTGCCCCCTCCCCACAAATGCTCTACCTCCTGAGACCCACCCTCCAGCTCCAACACCCGAGGGGTTTTCTATGCAAAGTCATGGCCATATGCGCCCCGCCCGCCCCCGCTGGGCTGCGAGGACACTTCAGGATCCCTGTACCACCCATTCCTGCAGCCGTAGCTCCTAGTAAAGTAAGTAAAGTCACTCAGTCGTGTCCGACTCTTTGTGACCCCATGGACAGTAGCCTACCAGGCTTCTCCGTCCATGGGATTCTCCAGGCAAGAATACTGGAGTGGGTTACCATTTCCTTCTCCAACGAGCCTGGTAACACACAGGAACTCAATACATGCACGCTGAATTCATTACCTGAACTGTCCTGGGCAGACAGGCCCCTAGCCTCTGCACCAGTAGGGACCTTAGGAACAGCTGCTCAGCACGAAAGGCCCAGAGACTGAGCGGTTAGAGAACAGTTACCCCTCCTGGCAGCCCGAGGACTGTGTATCTGGATGGGCTGCCTGTGAGGTAGTGAGCACCCCGTCACAGGAGGTGTGCAAGTGAAGGCTGGGAGGCATAAGGGCCCGCAGGCTGCCTTGGCTCCGGGGTGGGTGTAGGGGCATAGATGTCATCCTGGGGGACAGGCCCGGGTTGAGGGGCCCAGAGGCAGGGAGGGGGCTCCCACTGCCTCGTGTCAGGGCAGGAGGCCCAGCGCAGGCCCCTCAGAGCTCGATTCCAAAGGGGCGCCTCCTCCTTCCCAGCTGGGCCTCCGGGCTTTGGAGCAGAGTGCAGCCCAGACAGACAGGGCTCATAAACCCGGCACCTGCCGCCCCAGCGGCCTTGCCTGCAGGCTGGGCCCCTCTGCGCAGCTGACCCACACCCACGCCCACCCTATCCCAGGGAGGCCAGTGCCGTCTGCCCGGGGGACGGGCTCCCACAGCCCCCAAGGGGCACACTGTCACTCTGGCAAGCTCGCTGTCGGGCTCTGGAGCCTTGGCATTCGGGGTGCTGGCTGTGTAGACCTGGCCCAGGCCCAGAGGTGCTGGATGGACACAGGCGGTGGTGGGCTTGGGGGGCCACGGGGCTCCCGGGGAGGGAGGCTCAGAACCTGGGGAGGGTGGGGCCCAAGGCCCTGGAGCCCTGGCTCTGGAGGTGAGGCGGGGCAGAGACGGAGACGTGGGGGGCAGATGGTCACTCTGCTGTGTCCCCCAGCAAGGCAAACGCTGAGGAGGCCCCGAGGGCCCAGCTGGACGCCGGCCCCCCCGCCGGCCCCCCGCCCCCGGCACAGACTGGTCCCCATGATCCTCGCACGCCTGTCACTTTAAGCGCTTGGCTGTCCCTGCAAACTGCTCCTTCCACATTCTCGGGGTGGTGGGGTGGCAGGAGGGTGGGGTGCCGGCACGCCCTCCCGGGAGGCCCATAAGGCGCAGGGCAGGCGGCACCAGGGAGGGGGGCTGCCCGCCACCCGCCGGACTCATGGCCCTGCTGCTGCTGGCGCTGCTGGCACTGCTGGCGCTCTGGGGGCTACTCCGCGCCCATGCCCGCACTCCGGCCCTCTGCTGGCCCCCGGGGCCGCACCCTCTGCCCGTCGTTGGGAACCTGCACTTGCTGCGGGCGGCACAGCAGGAGGAGGCGCTGATGCAGGTGGGTCCACGGGGCCCTGGAGGCTGCCGTCCGCGGGCTGAGGGCAGAGCCGCCGGGAGACAGCAGTGGCTGGCCCTGCTCCACTGTGTGACCACAGTGACCCGCCGCCCACCCCCAGGCCTCAGTCTGCCCATCTGCAGAACGGGCAGGGCAGTGGTGAGGACAGAGGGGGCCGGGGGGCATGATGGCCCCCCAGGGACCCCGGGTGGGACAGCCGATGGACCCTGCCCCTCCCCACCAGCTCGCCAAACAGTACGGGCCGGTGTTCACTGTGCATCTCGGGCACCAGAAGACGGTGGTGCTGACAGGCTACAAGGCAGTGAAGGAGGCCCTGGTGGGCACCGGGCAGGAGCTGGCTGGCCGACCCCCGATTGCCATCTTCCAGCTCATCAACGGGGGCGGGGGTAGGTGTGCGGGGGAGGGGCGCGGCGGGCGCGGGGCCACAGGGACTGTCCCTCTCCGCGGCACGGGTGAGTGCTCCCAGGAGGCCCAGGGGGAGCACCAGGGTGCCTGCGTGGCAGCCCCAGAGCAAGGATGGCAGGTCACACCGAAAGACAGGCCCCACCAGGCCAGCTGGAGGCGGGGGCTGAGGCGTAGGGGGCCTGAGGATGCACGGGGCCTGCCCCAGGCCGCTCATCATCGGGCGCGTGTGGCCCGCAGGCGTGTTCTTCTCCTCAGGGCCACGCTGGCGGGCCGCCCGCCAGCTCACTGTGCGCGCCCTCCACGGCCTGGGCGTGGGGAGGGCGCCCGTGGCCAACAAGGTCTTGCAGGAGCTGAGGTGCCTCACGGCGCAGCTGGACAGCTACGGAGGTGAGTGGGGGCCGGGGCACCTCTGCCCCGCGCGGCCCACAGCCCTGAGGCCTCTCTCCACCCGCAGGCCGGCCCTTCCCGCTGGCCCTGCTCCGCTGGGCTCCCTCCAACATCACCTTCGCACTCCTCTTCGGCCAGCGGTTCGACTACCAGGATCCTGTGTTCGTGTCCCTGCTGGGCCTCGTTGACGACATCATGGTCCTCCTGGGAAAACCGAGCGTGCAGGTGAGGGGTCGAGGCCCTGGGCCTGGGGGGTGCAGGGAGAGGCTCCTGGCTTCACCGGCCACGTGACCCCAGGCCCGTGCCCTGTGCTCCTGGCGAACCCGGGGAGCCTGCCCTCCGTCCTGTCAGTAATAGGCGCCCCTGCTCCCCGGTGGAGGTGGCCCTGGGCGTTTCTTCTCGGAAATGGGGCTTGGTTCCCCCCAGGCCCCCAGAACCTCCTCCAAGGTCAGGAATCGTGAGGACCGGCCCTGACTTCCAAACCCCACGGCTGCGTGCATTTCATTTTCCCCAGAACTTAAAAATAAAGGTAGTCAGTCGCACAGTGGTGTCCAACTCTGCCATCTCATGGGCTGTAGCCCGCCAGGTCCTCTGTCCATGGAACTCTCCAGGCAAGAATACTGGAGTGGGTAGCCCTTCCCTTCTCCAGGGGATCTTCCCGACCCAGGGATAGAACCCGGGTCTCCTGCATTGAAGGCAGATTCCTTACCAACTGAGCTACTAACTTAAAGTGTTCCTAACTTGTAGGCACCACAGCCAGTTTTAACTCTCACTCACTCGGGCACGCGTGTCTGGGTGGGGCGGGGTGTGCGTGTCTGGGTGGCACGAGGCTCACGTGTACCCCATCTCTCCAGGACCTGAGGCCACGGGCGTGGGGCGGAGGCTGCTGGCTTTGGTCCTCATCCTAGTCAGACCTGGAGGCTGGCAGGGCCTCAGAACGGCAGGAACACTGGACTTCCCGCCGAAAGCAGCCTGGCCGAGTCCCACCAGGGGGCGCCAGCAGGCCTGAGGCTGGAGGGTCGGGGCTCCAGCCAGGTCCCGGGGGACAGCATGGTGCAGAGGGCAGCTGACAGCCATGCCAGTCAGGCTGTGCTGTGGCCCCCGGCTCATGGCGTCTTGAGCCGAAGCTCTGAAGTTGACAATTTCCCTTTTATCCTGAATAACTCAGGGAAGTCAGCGACTTCCAAGGCAGCGGCCCACCCGGCCTCCCTCTCGCCTGCTCTGGTGGGTGTGGAGCAGGGGCCACGGTGACAGCCACCTGCTGTGACTTGCACGACCCCGGATGTGTTACCTGTCAGTTGGCTCCTCCTCCGCGCCCCCAGGGTTGTCGTCCCATGGGGAGGGAGAGGGAGGGTGGCACCTCTGCCAGGAGCCTGGGGCGCTGCCGGTCCGCACAGGTGGATGGCCTCCTGCAGGGGGATGGCCCACCCTCAGCCCTCACCACGGCCCTGCCCGCCCTCAGCTCTTCAACCTCTACCCGCGGCTCGGGGCCCTCCTCCAGCTGCACCGGCCGGTCCTGCGCAAGATCGAGGAGGTGAGGGCCATCCTGAGGGCCCTCGTGGAGGCGCAGCGGTGCCGCACACCCCCGCGAGGGCCCGAGCAGAGCTACCTGGACGCCCTGATCCAGCAGGGCCAGGTGTGGGCAAGACCCCCCCCCCCCACCAAGAGGCCGAGGGAGGGGGGAGTCTTGGGCCCCGCCTGGGGGAGAGGGGCTGGGGAGGGAGCCGGCCTACCCTGCACCATGCCCCTCCACCCCCTGGCCGGGCGCCTCTGAGGGTCACCTCACCTGACACGCGAGAGCCTGTGATGTAGGAGGAGCCTGTCTTCGACGCTTTTCTCCAGCCAGGGGCTGGCTGCGTGGGGGTTCCATGGAGCCTGCCTCCAGCTAAGCACGGCCCCGCCCACCTCTGCAGGCGAAAGACTCCGAGGGCCTGTTTACTGAGGCCAACGTGGTGGCCTGTGTCCTGGACATGGTCATGGCCGGCACGGAGACCACCGCCAGCACGCTGCAGTGGGCCGCCCTCCTGATGGGCAAGCACCCGCGCGTGCAGAGTGAGCCAGGGGCGCGTCTCCGCGGGGCCCTGGGCTCAGCGCAGAGCCCGGGGCGTAGGGGGCCGGGCCGGGGCGCAGGGCGGGGTCTCGGCATGCTGGGCTCTGTCTCCCGGCAGGCCGTGTACAGGAGGAGCTGGACCGCGTGCTGGGGCCTGTGCGTCTCCCGCAGCTGGAGGACGTGCGCGCCCTGCCCTACACCAACGCTGTGCTTCACGAAGTGCAGCGCTTCATCACGCTGCTGCCCCACGCGTTGCGGTGCACGGTCACCAACACCCAGCTGGGCCCCTACCTGCTCCCCAAGGTGCGAGGGCCAGGCCCCCGACGCCCCAGACCCTCTCCCCTCTCCTCTCGGCCGGGCTCGATGGGGCTGGGACGGGGTCTCAGGGACACAGATGCTGAGCAGGGCTTCCCGTGCTCCCAGTCTGCGGAGAGCGGCCAGCCACTCACCTGGCGCCCCCACAGGGCACACCCGTGCTGGTCCTGCTGAACTCGGTACTCCTGGACGAGACGCAGTGGGAGACACCCCGCCAGTTCAACCCGGGCCACTTCCTGGACGCCGACGGGCGCTTCGTCAAGCGGCCGGCCTTCCTGCCTTTCTCCGCAGGTACTGCAGCCCCCTCCAGCGGTGGACTAGTCCCCAGGGCCTCGGAGCTCAGGGCCCTGCCCTCGGGGCTTCCCCCACGGCCTCCGGACCCACCAGCGCCCCATGTCCCCGCAGGCCGCCGCGTCTGCGTGGGGGAGAGCCTGGCCAGGTCGGAACTGTTCCTGCTGTTCGCGGGCCTCCTGCAGAGGTACCGCCTGCTGCCCCCGCCTGGCCTCAGCGCCGCCGCCCTGGACACCACACCCGCCCCTGCCTTCACCGCGCGGCCATCCGCCCAGGTGCTGTGTGCCGTTCCCAGGCTGCAGGGGCGCTGACCGCAGAGGCCTGGGCTGACTGTGGGACACGCTCCCAGGGACCGGGACCAGGGTGGGGGCGAGGGCGAAGCTGAGTTGCTCTGGACTCGTGGGTGATGGAGACAGGACAGACACGCATCCCCTGACCAGGGTCTCTGCTGCGGCCACCACGGGCTGTGTGTCCCAGGCCAGGGAGCCTCATCTGGGCACCGTGGGAGATGGGGTGCCCCCCCCAGCCCGAGGGCCCCTCCCAGGCAGGCCCTCCTCTCCAGCTCCCAGGCCCCACAGCCCAGGGCAGAGCTGGGTCCCCTCCCCGCTCAGCCCCCAGACCCTAGAGCGTTGCTGCTGCCTCTGTCTACACCGGGGCCCCTGCCGGCCCTCTGGGAACCCCTCAACAGGTGCTGCACTCCCACATACCCACAGGCCCCTCGGGCTTCCTGCTGCCCCCTCTCCCATGTTCCCCTCCCCGCTGGCCCTCATCCAGTTCCCCAGCAGGGCCCGCGTCACCAGCCAACACATGCCAGGCACAGCGGTGTCACCCGCCTGAACTTGGGGTTCAGGAAGATAGCCAGGGCTGCTGGGCCCCAGGGCGACGTCCACCCAGAGGCCAACCTCGGACCAGCATTCCCGGCTTGCTCTGCATCGTGCCAGGCCCTGGGCCCGCCAGGACCCCTACAGACCCTACCCTGTTCTCAGGGCTCCTGGGTGCCCTATGGGCCGTGGGCCAGTCGAGGGAGAGCTGCTGCCCAGAGAGGGTCAGCCGGGCTGGGGTGGGTTGTAGGAGTCTGCAGCGAGGCCTCCTCCGAGAGCTCTTGCCCCACAATCCCCCTGGACCCTCCCCACAAGCCAGCTCCTGGTCTCCCGGTGGAGGCCGCGCACTGAGGGGCAGCGGACAGTAGGCAGGGGGTGGGCCAGGACGTGCAGGAGGTCAGCTGAGATCACAGCCCTGCCTGCCCAACACCACCTCTGCGAGCCGGACACGGGCCACCAAGGTGTGGTTCCCGCCCTTCTGCAGCTCGGGGCTCACCCGCTGAACCGACTGGATTGAGGGAGCCATAGGGCCTTCCTGGAGGAGGGTGGACGCTGGTGGCGCGCGGGGGGGGGGGGCATCAGATGAGCATGAATTAAAAGGTCTGCCTGTGCTGAGTGTCAGTGACCACGTGGGGAGGCTGCCCTCGGGGCGCGAGCTGGTGAGCAGGATGGGGGCAGGGTGGGAGAAACTGGGTGACAAGGCACGTTTCCCTCCAGAGGTTCAAATGGATCGACCCAGGACACCCCGGTCAGCACACACATCTTGGGGGCAGGGGCGGGGAGGGAGGAGCTTCCTGAGCATCTGGGGCAGGGCTGTGGGCGGCACTGACAGCACAGTAGGCTGGGGGAGGGGAGGAGGGAGGGGCCGCCGAGTCCTCATCTCTGGATTTGTCTCTTTCCTTGGCTGGGTTGGGCTTTCGTTGCCCCACTGACCCCAGGCCCGTGCCCTGTGCTCCTGGCGAACCTGGGGAGCCGAAGGCAGGCTCCCCACCCGCCCTCCGTCCTGTCAGTAATAGGCGCCCCGGCTCCCCAGTGGAGGTGGCCCTGGGCATTTCTTCTCGGAAATGGGGCTTGGCTCCCCCCAGGCCCTCAGAACCTCCTCCAAGGTCAGGAATCGTGAGGACCGGCCCTGATTTCCAAACCCCACGGCTGCGTGCATTTCATTTTCCCCAGAACTGCCATCTCACGGGCTGTAGCCCGCCAGGTCCTCTGTCCATGGAACTCTCCAGGCAAGAATACTGGAGTGGGTAGCCCTTCCCTTCTCCAGGGGATCTTCCCGACCCAGGGATAGAACCCGGGTCTCCTGCATTGAAGGCAGATTCCTTACCAACTGAGCTACTAACTTAAAGTGTTCCTAACTTGTAGGCACCACAGCCAGTTTTAACTCTCACTCACTCGGGCACGCGTGTCTGGGTGGGGCGGGGTGTGCGTGTCTGGGTGGCACGAGGCTCACATGTACTTTCCAGCCCCATCTCTCCAGGACCTGAGGCCACGGGCGTGGGGCGGAGGCTGCTGGCTTTGGTCCTCATCCTAGTCAGACCTGGAGGCTGGCAGGGCCTCAGAACGGCAGGAACACTGGACTTCCCGCCGAAAGCAGCCTGGCCGAGTCCCACCAGGGGGCGCCAGCAGGCCTGAGGCTGGAGGGTCGGGGCTCCAGCCAGGTCCCGGGGGACAGCATGGTGCAGAGGGCAGCTGACAGCCATGCCAGTCAGGCTGTGCTGTGGCCCCCGGCTCATGGCGTCTTGAGCCGAAGCTCTGAAGTTGGCAATTTCCCTTTTATCCTGAATAACTCAGGGAAGTCAGCGACTTCCAAGGTGGCCTCAGTTGAGGCACGCGGGACCTCCATCCTGTCAGGAGGAAACTCTGTTGCGGTGCCCTGACTCTACTTGCAGTCCGTGGGCTCCAGAGCTCAAGGGCTTAATTGCTGTGAGGCAGAGGCAGGTGGGATCTTCGTTTCCCCGGCCAGGGATCGAAGCCTCGTCCCCTGCATTGCAGGGCAGATTCTTCACCACTGGACCACCAGGGCAGCCCTGTGTCCTCTTCCTGTCGGTCTGAAACACCTAGGTGTTGGAATCGGGGGTTGAGAGAACACGCCTCGCCCTGGGCACAGCGGAGTGATTGGGGGGTGGGGTGGGCAGAGGCCCCAGACGTGACTGGGAACCATGGTGACCCCAGGGGTGTCCTTGCGTGGCAGAGTTGGGGAACCCCGTTTCTGGGCTGAGGCTCTAGTAGGTGTGAGTCTTTGCGGGGGACAGGTGGGAGCTCCACCTGTGACCTCCATACCCTGTGGCCCATCTCGGGGGCCTGTCTCCCAGTGTTCAGAGCACCGCAGCTTGGTGTCCTGTCAGCTCACCCCCGGCCCCCGCAGCACGCCTGCAATCGCTGGACGCTGACCACGTCCGAGGGCAGAGCACCAGACTGGGTGGACGAGCACCCCCACACACCCGTCAGACTGTTGGAGGCGGCTGGCCGCTCCCTGAACATGACCTCGGACGCCGGACGCTGGCACTCCACTGGGGACTGAGGACTGGGCAGGTGCTACTGGCGGCGGGGGTGGGGTGGGGTGGGGGCAGTGCTAGGTCCCTGCCAGTGCCTGGAAATGTGGGCTGCAGAGCAGACGTCAGACCCGCGGCCAGAAGCTCCACCCGACGGGCTCCCCCAGACATCACCCCAGGGAGGTCACGGAGCCCACACGCACTCCCTGGGCAGAAAACGAGCCACGTGACGAGCCACAGCCCCCAGGGGCCTGCTTTTATTGAAAATACAGCCGGGGGGAGGCGCGCTAGATGAACCCCAGCCCGGCGGTCAGCGAAGGCCGGCAGGTGGCCAAGTAGATGCACAGGAGGGACCATCAGATGGAGGAGGGGGCCACGCCCCTACACGGATAGGCCACAGCTGACGGGAAAGGCCAGCTCTGACCTCTAGGATAGTCCTGGTAGAAAAACAAGATGTTTCCCACAAAAAGCAGCTTCCGTGGGAGCCTGCGGGCCACCGGGAGACCAGATCATTTCAGAGTAACCGCGTTCTACCGTGGGGGGGGTAACTCGTCATCCCCTCTAGAGTCCCTGGCCGAGGAGTCAGGAGAGAGAGGCAGGCCCTCTGGGGCGCAGGTGCCCCCGAGCCACCTGCTAGGAGAGCAGCTGCAGCACCTCCCGGGCGCGCTGGGTCCCCCCGGGCGGCAGGGCGCAGGCGCCCGCCTTGTCAAGCTCCTGCATCAGCGCCTCTGCCTTCTGCACCGTCAGCTCGCGGGCGCGGCCCCTGAGCCCCTCCAGGTAGGCCAGCAGGGCAGGGAAGTGCTCGTCAGGGACCTGGAAGGGGCGGGAAGGTTGTCAGGGCCGGCAGGCAGCACGCAGAGACGCCGGGTGTCCAGGGCTCGCCCCAAGGAGCTGCTCCCAGACGGCGCCCCTGTTCCCCGCACAAGCTCTCCTTACGCTCCAGGGGCGGGCAGACGACGGCCCTCCTGAAACGCCACTAACAGCAGGCAGATCGTTTTTAAAAAGAACTCTCTTAGGACAAAGAGAATCCAGGAGAAAGGTGACAGCGTTCTGGGGCAGAGACGGATGAGGGTGCCGGGTCTCAGGAAGAGGAAGCTTAGGCTAAGACCCAGGAGTCCTGCTCAGCCCCTTCCAACCCCAAGCCCGGCCCGGGGCTGGCTGCGCAGCCCTTCTAGAAGCAGGAGCAAGGGCGGGGCTGAAACAGGGGCTGGGGTCCACCTGAGAAGCGGCTGGTGCCCCGCGGACTCCAGAACCTGAGAAGGGGCAGCTGCCCCGCATGCCAGGTGGGGAGGGGAACGGGGAAGCGGCATGGGCGGTGTTTCCGACGTCAGAGCTCCGTGCAGGACCTCCTCCACGGAAGAGCCCCCACCCCGTCCTGTGCACGCAGAGGCGGCCCTCGACGTCCCCACTGGGATGACTCGGGCGCTCGTCATGATGGATATCACGGCCCCAAAGAAACGGACTACAGCCCGTCTGGGGAAACGGGCGAGTCTGGGCTGATGCAGTCCATGGAGGGGGCACGGCAGGGCAGGGAGGTGAGACACGAGGCACGTGCCCGTCAATGAAGGAACCAGGAGTGACGTTACAGGCGCAAACCTGACGCCACCCCCCGGCCACGTAGCGGACATCAACGTCAAGCCACCGCGAACTGGCCACGCCCGGCCCACAAGTGCCACGCAGCAGCCCTCTGTGAGCACGTGCGGCCGGGCGGGTCAGGCCAGAGGAGAGAGGAGCGCGGTTCTGCAGACGGCGGGACCGTTGCCTGGTGGACGCCCCATCGTCGGAGACATGCACCGCTGGGTCTGGCGGCGGCTCCCGGCCTCAGCGGAGGAGCCGTAGTGGGCAGAGGGAGCAGGACCTCCAATTGTGCAAACCGTGGCCTTCCCGGAGTGGCAGCCACTTCCCGCGCCGGCAGCCGGGAGCCCGGTGGCTGAGTCTGGCCGCTGGGCAAAGCCGGCAGGGCTTCTGCTCCCTGACCCCCGGGGTCCCTTCCTCTGAGCCCAGTTTCATCTCTGGAAGACGGAGGGCTCAGTGGGGTCTCCCATGCGGCCTCCATGAGCTCCGTGATTCTTTGTCCTCGAAACACAGACAGGCCACGGGAGGGAGAGGACCTCTCCACCCCTGGAGGGAGGCCGAGTCCAGTGTGGCCCAAGCAGGCGCTGCCAGCCATTCCTTCCCCTCCATCACCGGGAGACCTGACCTCAGCCTCTGCCCCCTGGGTGTGCGCAGGCCTCCCCACCCCCAGGGGAGGAGCCACACCTGCTCACGGTCATACATGTGCTGCAGCAGCCAGGTCTGCCTTGTCTTCTGGAACCTCCAGTCCTCGTGCTTCTGGGCCCAGCTGGGGAGCAAGGACAGGGTGGCTCAGGTCCCGGAGGGGAGGCACCGGCGGCCTCTCCCTGATGAGGGCCAGGGCGTCCGCAGAGGATCCTGCCAGGGAGGGCGGCCGGGGTGGGGACGTCTCCGCCAGGTCTCTTCTCGCCTGCTGGGGGCCCCCAGCCAGGACGTCAGGCCCAGGGGGACACAAGGCCACTTTCTTTCAGCTCTTTGTAGCCTGTTTCATGATTCTAACGGGAATACCCCGTATTTCACAAACTCGGTCCTTCCAGAAACACGGATCAGGCATGGTCACCTGGATCACCAGAGGGTCAGGCACAGCCTTCCTGCCCTGGAGGATGGGGGAGGGGAGGCAGGAAGCAGCCAGGACCCCCTGACCTCGAGGGCCATGCGGGGGTCCTCCAGGTGGCCAGGACGCTGGGACGGAGGCCCCGAGGCGCACGGAGGTCTGGGCCAAGGCGCTGCAGGCTGTGTGGGAGGGGCGGAGGGTGCCTGCACCTGAGACAGGGCCCCGCCTGGCCGTCTGCACCGCAGGGTCGTGCGGGCTCAGCTGCGACCTAGAAGCGGCCCAACGAAGGGCCGCCAGCCCGGGGAGTCAGCAGTCCCCCGCCAGCCCCTCCCACTCCTCTGCTGGCACAACTGGGGGCGCGGGGAGGCCCGCTGCCCTGGGACCTCTCTGATGGCAGTGATCAGGGAGCCACCTCTCATCGTCCCCCTGGGCCAGTGGAGGGCCCTCCCCTGCGCTTCCCTCCCGGGGGGACACAGTCACCCAGACACATGCGACTTGGGTGGGGGGCGCAGTCCCCGCGGCGCAGCGCCCTCTGGAGGGGCCCCGGCGAGCCACCTTCCCAGCAGGTCCGCGGGAAGGCCCCTGGCCCCGCCCACCCGCGGGCTCCCAGCTCCTCGCATCCCCAGCTCTGCAGAGTTCTCCTCCCTGAGGGGTTTGTCTCCTGCTACAGCTGATCAGTCTTAGAACACCACCCCCCCACCTGCGGTTCCACCCCCATCGCGCCCTGGCCCACTCACCTCCCCTGAAAACTTCACTTCCCCCCGCGTCTCAGGGTCCCTCCTGAGAGGTCAGAGGGTTTGGGAGGGACGGACCACCTCGGGCCTGGGGCTCCACTGGCCCTGTTCCCTGACTGCTGACATGGACGGGCAGGGCGTCTGCCCAAAGCAAAGCCTCCTCCCTGACCCAGGGTACCCATCAGGGTCAACTCAACTCCCGTGTGGTCAGTGGGGCCCCAGAGGTGACTCCAGGGTCTGGGGGCGTTGAACTGGCTCCAGATGCCCTGCCCTTGGGGAGCAATGGGCACTGGGGCGGGGCCTTGGGAGTGTGGGGCCCCACAGAAACCCAGAGGCGGCTCTCAGACACACCAGGGCCCTGTGAACATCGCCCCAGTGACCTGGGGCCCCTGGTGGGGGAGGACCTGCAAATGAAGGATCTGTGTGAATGCAGTGAGGTCAGAAGTCAGCAGGGAGGAAGCACTGGCTCTCTTGTGTGTGCAGCGGGGCGGGGGGTTGGTGAGGGCTGAGCGCCCCATGAGCAGCCCCCACAAGGATGCTCTTTCCTCCCACACGAGGAGAGACAGGTTCAGGTGCCGCCCACGGGGCGGGGCCCAGGAGTGAGAAGTCTCCTGAGACCACAGGAAGCTGGTCCTCCAGGGATCGAGGGTGGGTCCACCGCCTACTCCCTGAGACCACCGTCAGAGCTGCCCCTGAGTGCCAGCAGGCCCTGAGTCTGTGGCCGCTGCTGCAGGTGGAAGCGCCTGGATGGGACCAGGTGTAAACGAGGGGCCTTGGTCCCAGTGGCAGCCCCCACCTCGCAGAGAACAGCCCAGGCTCACGGTCAGGGGACTCCACCAGGTGGCTTCCTGCCCCCTGGGCTCCACAAGATCAAGGGTGGTCACTGGAGGGCGAGGATCTTCCTGTGAGGACAGGGAAGCACTGAACCGAAGGTGGATTTCCTACAGTCGGTGGGCAGGTCTCAGTGGGGAGTGTGCCCCAACCCCTCGAGGAATCCTGGCAGGGCTAAGGCCACCCCGCCCCCCGCCCATACCGTCCTGCTCACGGCCTGTGCCCCCACTTTATGCCGGGCTCCGACGGGCTGGGGGGAAGGCAGGCCCCAATCTGATCAACAGGGCGAGTGTGAGCCCTGCCCAGGCCCAGGGCAGGGTCCCCAGGCTCTAGCATTTCCCCAAGGCAGGGGAGAGGGAGAGTGAAGGAGCAGGGTGGGGCAGGGAGTTGGGCGGCCTAATGGCTGCCCCGCAACTGACTCTCGGGGGCTCAGCCCTGTCCAGGGATCGGGAGGATTCAGCCCTATACCAAGCCCCAGGGAGGCTGGGCAAAGCAGGCCCTTCCAAGAAGGCGGCTCCAGAATCCCACCGTCTCCACGGTGCCCTTCCTGGCCAACCTCTGGGTTCATTCTGCACACGTGCCCAGGCCTGTGTGCCCTCCCAGACCGCCCAGAGGGCCCCCCAGCAGCCCTGCTTCTGAACTGGCTCCAGGCCGCCAACCCCAGTTCCTGGCTGAGTGTCTAGGATCCCACGAAAGAACAATTCCTGGAGGAAAGCGTGCAGTGCGTGTGACGGGCGACGGTGTGGGCCGTAACGATTCTGAGGGTGGGAACACCGATGGTCAGAGGTGGCTGACATGGGGGTGACGGGGGTGCTGACGGGGTGACGAGTGGGGTGACGTGGGGTGATGGGGGTGGGGTGACGGAGTGGTGATGGGGTGGTGACAGGGTGACGGGGTGATGGGGGTGGGGTGATGGGGTTGGGGTGAAGGGGGTGGTGATGGGGTGACAGGGTGACGGGGTGATGGGGGTGGGGTGATGATAGGGTGACGGGGTGATGATGGGGTGACAGGGGTGGGGTAACGGGGGTGGGGTGACGAGGTGGTGACAGGATGGTGATGGGGTGACGGGGGTGGTGACGGGGTGACGAGTGGGGTGACGTGGGGGTGATGGGGGTGGGGTGACGGAGTGGTGATGGGGTGGTGACAGGGTGATGGGGTGGGGGTGGGTGATGGGGTTGGGGTGAAGGGGGTGGTGATGGGGTGACGGGGTGATGGGGGTGGGGTGATGGGGTTGGGGTGAAGGGGGTGGTGATGGGGTGACAGGGTGACGGGGTGATGGGGGTGGGGTGATGATAGGGTGACGGGGTGATGATGGGGTGACAGGGGTGGGGTAATGGGGGTGGGGTGACGAGGTGGTGACAGGATGGTGATGGGGTGACGGTGGTGGGGTGACGGGGTTGGGGTGAAGGGGGTGGTGATGGGGTGACAGGGTGACGGGGTGATGGGGTGGGGTGACGGGGTTGGGGTGAAGGGGGTGGTGATGGGGTGACAGGGTGACGGGGTGATGGGGGTGGGGTGATGACAGGGTGATGGGTGAGGTGACGGGGTGATGATGGGGTGACGGGGGTGGGGTGACGAGGTGGTGACAGGATGGTGATGGGGTGACGGGGTTGGGGTGAAGGGGGTGGTGATGGGGTGACAGGGTGACGGGGTGATGGGGGTGGGGTGATGACAGGGTGATGGGTGAGGTGACGGGGTGATGATGGGGTGACGGGGGTGGGGTGACGAGGTGGTGACAGGATGGTGATGGGGTGACGGTGGTGGGGTGACGGGGTGGCGACGCCGAGACACCACCGCCATCACGTGCCCACGAGCCTTTCAAGGGAACTGCGAGACAGTCGTCTTGTCCGCTGCTCGCCTGACGCTCGCGCCCCGCCCGCTCACCTGCACAGGTACTCCAGGGCCAGCGCGGCCCCTGAGCGCTCGGTCGCCGGGCGTGGGGCAGCGGCGACGCCCACCCGCTGCAGCCGCCTCCGCGCCTCTTTCTTCCGCTCCTTCTTCAGCTTCCTGTCCAGGGCCCTCTGCTCCTCCGGGGACGGGGACGGGCACGCGGGCCCCTAGAAGCGCGGGGACGGCCGTGAGGGCGTCGGGAGGGGGCAGCACAGGATGTGGGACCTCCGGCCTGTGCCGGGCCCCTCTGCCCTGGACCTGGGGGGAGCCGCACGCGCTTGCAAGGACCGCCCCCCCAGGCCTGAGGGCAGCAGGAGGGGCGGGGGCGCCAGGGCTGTGATGCAACAAGCCCCGCCCCTCCGGACCTCCGCAGAAGCCGGACGTTGCAACTTCAGTAGGGTGCAGGCCCGGAGTCCTGGGGACCTGGTCTTGGCCCCAGCACTTCCAGGAAGGCCCTGGGCGCTGTCCCCGCACACCCCCATGTCCAGAGCGCACACCCCAGAAAGTGCGGCACAGTGTGGCCTCCGGCAGGCAGGCTCCTCCTGGATGCCAACCCCTGACACCCTTTCTGCTCCCACGCCACACCCGCTCCTTCTGGAATCTTCTAAAACAAGAGAGATGCTTTCCCCAGCTGCTCCCGCCTTCTCCTGAAACCAGCTGTGGTTTACCCACCTGCGAGGAGCTTCAGGGCTGCACCCCGTGACTCTCGGCCACCCTGATGTGAGACACACACAGCCCACCCGCACAGAAGGCGCCTTCCCTGGGGTGGGGCACGTGCCCCACAAGCAGCCCCACGGGGCTGGGGTGGGGGCAGGGCCGAGAACAGCCAGAGGACAGGACAGCAGGGCCCGACCCGGCTGCCCCAGGGTACCTGCCCGCTTTAAAATCCCATCCGTGGCTAAAATACCAACACCAGTCACGGTCAGACTCCTGCTGACAGGGCACAGAATCAGACTTCCAAAACAGCATATTCTTCCCTGGAGTAACACTGGCTGGAAACATCATGTGAATTCCTGCTTCAGTCGCGTCTGAATCCTTGCAGCCCTGTGGCCTGTATGCGGCCAGGCTCCTCTGCCCATGGGCTTCTCTGGGAGAGTGATGGAGAGGTTGCCACGCCTCCTCCAGACCTTCCCCGCCCAGGGGCTCGGGCGTTGGCAGGTTGGTTCCTTACCACTGGTGCCGCTGGGAAGCACTCACCACCAACCCTCTGACTTCCATCTGTCCCGCTGGGGTCGACCCTCTTCCCGGCCCACCCTGCCCCTGCCTCCCCGCTCTGTACCAGCCTGTCCTCGGCATCCTCCCGTTTGCCTGCTTGTGTCGCAGATTCCACGTGTGAAATCACAGAACTCCAGCCCAAAGCGCTACAAGTCCATCTATGCCGTCACAGATCCAAAGTGCAGCGGGCTGGGGTCTAGGAGACACCCCCCAGCTCACAGAGAAGCCCTCACTGAAGAACGCAGGGAGCCCGGCCCCTCTGAGCCACATAGGGGGCATCACACTGGCCACTGAGCCCCAAGTATAAGGGAAAGTTCTGGGGATGGGCCAACACTGACCCCAAAGGGAGGCTAGCAGGTCAGGCAGCTCAGGGAAGTGACAGGAGGGGGTCTCCTAGGACACGGGGGCCCCGGCCACCCATCTGACCTCACGGGGTGCTGGCTGCTGCCCCCAGGCCAGAGGAGACACCCTCATCAGAGACCTGGCAGGGGTGGAGCTGGGTGCCCGTCCCCGAGGGCTCATGGGGGGCCCCGCAATGGCCCAAGGTGCCGCTGTCTCCATGGAGGGGTGTGGGAAGGAGGTTGGCAGGGGATTTGGCCTCTGCTGCAGAAGGGCAGCAGGAATGTGAGCCTGCGTGGATCTGGGAGGGCGGGAGATGGACCCAGGAACTCCCTGGAGGCCGGGGGCAGTGGGGGAACCTGAAGGGTCCAACTGCTTCTCCATCAGGACACATGGAGGGCCGGCGTCCTGCTCACTCAGGTGGCCAAAGGTCCCAGTTACAAATAGGCCTTTTGCAGCCACTCCTCCCTTCCCTCCGCCTCAGGCAGCAGTCTTCAGCCACAAAAGGAGGCTGGCGAGCCCAGCACAGACCCAGGAGAGCACAGAGGGGTCCGCTAGCTGGGTCAGTGTCCCTTCTCTGGGGCCCTCCTGCACCCCGACCCCGTGCCACGCTCTCAGATGAGGCTTCCCGGAATTCCAAGTGCATGTGGAGATAGCCAGTCAGTGTAGCCCCCCGGGGCTGCTCAGTTCCCACTGTGTGGGATGCCTCGACCACCTCAGCCTCCTAGACTATACACATGGGTTACTCCACTGGAGCCTGGACTCTCTGTAGGCTCCCCCCAGAGGCCCTAATGCTTAGGAAGGGGGTGGGGAGTCTGCCTCTCCACCCTGAGGGTCCCGGGTCTGGGGAGGGGCCAAGAAAGGGTCAGCTGGGACAGCCTGAGTAGGGTCATGCTGGGGGCCTGCACCATCTCGTGCTGACAGGTTACACCACGGCTTCGGATAGGCACGGGCCTGGCAGCCTCCCCTTCCTTAAACCCTTGGAGATGGGTGAGTTCCGAAACCCCGAGCTGCCTGGGCCAGCCTCTGGTCTCAGGCCACACCGGGGCCTCACTGTGGGGTTGCAGCCCCACTGGGGGTGGGATCTCTCCAGCAGCTCTCAGGAGCTGGGGGGCCCTGGGGTGGGCTGACCCAGCAGAGGGAGAGCAGTGCCCATCACCCACATGGGCCCCAGAAGCCTAGGGGTCCAGCTCCCCTGCCCCGCCATCACCTGCAAGATGCCTGGACTAGGCTGGGCCAGCAAGGCATGCCCCCGAGTGGGATTCCGGGGGGAAGGGGGCTGCTCCTGGCTGACCACTGATGTACAGGGGCAGGGGAGGCTGGGGTGGAGGCCGGCCAGCTGCAGGGCAGCACCCCCACCCACCTGCTCTGTCCGGGTGAAACCTCTCAACCAACCCCACACAATCAGTAGACTAGAAAGGTGTGTGTTGAAAGTCTCTGTCATATGAGCCCGAATCAGGTCTGAGCTGCAAGGCGTGACCTCGCCCGGGTGTGAAGGCTGGGGTCACAGGCACAGTGACCCTGGTGTGTTCGTATGTGTGGGCGGCAGAGTCCAGTCCTCTGCTCAGCTGTCTGCCCACAGGCCGGACAGCACCCCAAAGGGCACAACTCTCCAGCACTGCTCAGAGCCCAGAGTGCTACTCAACCACAAGTCTCTGTCCAACCACCACCGAGGCCTGGAGCCCTGCCTCCTCTCGCAGAGCTCAGGGCTGCGGGGCAGGTGCCCAGACCAGAAGGAAGACCAGGCGTCCTGGACGCCCCGTCCCTGTCTGCAGCTCCCAGGAGACGCTGCTCCACTCAGAACTAAACTTTCACCAGATGGGTTACTGCAATTATTAAAACTCAAAAGGGTAACTCGTGGTGTGGAGGAGGAAATGTCAACCGTATTGTGTCCTTGCGTGGGAAATCCCGTGGACAGAGGAGCCTGGTGGGTCACAGTCCGCAGGGTCTCACCGAGTCGGACACAACTGAGCAACCGATCACTACTCACAGCAGCCAATTACTTTTTCCTTTTCTGAAAATAAAGAGTTTCCTACGGTACTTTAATATCTTTGTATTTTGAAATTAATTAGATGCAACCTGGAAGACAACATACAGACGCCACGAGCCCTCCGCCCAGACTCCCTACACACTCACAGCAAAAACACAGGAGACGCTGAGATTTCAGTTAGCCCTAAAAATACAAAATGCAGGTACAAACAGTCGGGGTGTTTAGGGGCTCATTCCCCCAATGCATGGCGCTGAGTGACCTTTGCTGATTCAGAAACAGTGCTGTTTGCCCTTCTTTTATTTGCAGTGCCCTGGTTAAAACAATTCCAAACAACTTCAGGAAGCACAGGACTCGGGGAACTTGAGCAACCTCGTGGGCGGCAGGGACGTGGGGCTGCCATGGGTCCTGGCCCTGCAGAGGCACTGGTGCTGGCGGGAAGCAGACGCGGGCTCTGGCCTCGAGGAGCGCACGGTTGGACCAAGTGAGCTCCTGGAGGACAGGGACAGCGGCTGCCCCGGCTGGGCGCCCCTCGGAGCTGGGCCCTCCATCCACACTGCAGGGCTGTCAGGTGAGCGAGCCAGGAGACCAGATCACAGCACACGGCCTCCTTGCGTCATCAGCTCACCCGGCGTAGAAACATGAAGGGACACGGTGAGACGTCCCTGCACCGCCCCCCTCCCACTCTCATCTACTGGCAAGACGTACAGTGGAAGGGAACGCTAAGATCCAGTCAGCCCCCGAACTGGGGAGACAGAGCCCGCACTTGGACCCCACCAGGCCCAGCCCAAGTCTACAGCTCTGACACCACGTAGGGCCCCAGGCTCTTCCCAGGAAGGGCATCCCTTTCCCAAGCCCACCTCTACCCTTCCAGCCCCTTCTGTGCAGGGCTTGGACAGTAAGACAGACACGTCAGATCCTCTTTACACACACACACACGAATCCTGCACGAGACCAGCTCCTCAGTTAGAGAGAAAGAGGGGAGAGTTTTGGGGGTTAATGCGGGGGTCTCACCATAGCCATGGGCTGACGGCCCTCCCAGACAAGCCAGGGCTCTGGGGAGGGTCTTTCACATTAATCTTTTCAAACCCTGCGGCCTTGGCTGCAAGCAGGACCTGCCCTCCACCTGGGTGGGAGACACTGGCCCTCGTCAGAGACCAGCTTTGGAAGCAAGGCTGTGAGCCTGGAGGACACTCAGCGGGCTGGGGGCACCAGAGACCACAGACTTAACTTTCATCCTGCTTCTCTTGTGACCCAAGAATTAAAATGAACGTTTACGTCCACATGCATGGGAAAAGCCAGAAGATACAGGGATCAGGGTGCCAAAGCCAGGGAGACGGTGACCAGCAGGACAAGTCCTTTCAAGGCCCCCGGAGCTTCAGCCTGTATGAGCTGGGGGGGCGGGGGAGGAGGGGAGACCCCCCAAGGCTGCGCTGGGACCATCTTCTGGTTTCCTCCAGCCAGGACAGACTGTGAGCCCCCGCCTGTGTCCAGGAGGAGGCCTGGTGCCCACACCCTGAGACGGAAACCCCGTTTATACAGATCAGATTAGATTTCTGGAAACAGAAAGTCCTGAGACGCTGCACACGCTACTTTACTCGCTCTACCTTTTCAAAGGCCATCCATCTGTTCCTGCCCGTGAACAGACAAGGGAGCAAAGCCAGGCTACAGCTTTGGGGGAGGGCTGGGAGGCAGAACCCCCGACCCTGGAAAGGAGCCGTTGGGGATGGGGGAGCCCTAGGGGACTTGTGGTCACAGGAGAGCCAAGTGCAGCGAAAATGTCAACAAGACCCCCTCCCCTCACCAGTCAGCCTGTGGGGGCAGTGAGCACCATGTCCACTGACAGTCACATAGGCGGTCAGCACCACCCCGCGAGGCCCAGGGCCTGGACATGGGGAACCTGGTGCAAATAGTACCTCCCCCACAGGGCGCAGAGTGCAGGCCCACATGGTCCCCGGGGATACTGAGATCTCACAGAAGACCTCAGATCACACGGCAGACGGGCCAGGGAGCACAGAACATGCTGCATGGGGAAGACGACTTCCAGCCCTCCAAGGCAGGGCTAACAAGAAGCCCCATCGTCTACTCCAAGTCTGGGGGCAACTCTGCTCCAAGAGACCACCGGCTCCCCGATGTGCTGGGGTCAGCGAGTCCTCTTACCAGGTGTTCGGTGGGGAGCCACTTGCATCTGCTGACTTACGGGGGAAACCTGGCTCCTCATCCAGTCTTCAGGGCCTTTTAAGGATAGAGGGGCTGCCTGCCCCGCTTCCTCCCCCACTGCCCCAAGGCCTCCCACCAGCAGGCACAGGTCACACGCCCAGGCCAGGAGGACCCCACATGCCCCTCCAAGCTATAGGGGGCAGGCATTGTCATGAACCCCCCGACCTCATCGCTTCCCAAAATCTCGGCTAGGCTTCTAGGCTGATCTCACCCACATCCAGGGAGCAAACACATCAGCTGTCCTCTGCAGGAGCTTTCATGTCCATGAGGAGCACTGCCTCGTGAGTCTTCCTTGGGTTTTAGAAACGAGGATAATGTAAAACCCTCCCTGAAATCTTCACTACTGGGAGGGCCACACAGGCTTGCGGCCCAGCTGCCCTCTGCTCAGTCAACAGCCTAACGTGGGCCATCCCAGCTATCGGAAGGCAAAGGTCACCCGGGCTCCACTGCCAGTGTTCAAAGAAGCCGCTGCGCTCTGCAGGCCACGGCTACGCCCGCCTCCTCCCTAGAGAGCCCGCTGCCCTTTCATCTTTGGAGATGTGAGGCCCGCGAGGGGTTCAGGCTGCATTTTGCATGTAACATGGAAACACCATTCCGGCAGAACACAGTCAGCACCAGTAGAGCTGGGTGAAACGTCAAGTACAGGAGCTGTGAGCCTAGAAATAACTTTCAACACGCAGAAGGCGTCATTCCCAGCAACTCCCGGAAAATTAGCCAAGGTGTTCCTAGTTTGGCAGCCCTGATCTTGCCGTTTAAAGGAAAATCCGTCTCTTATCGGAAGAAACACAGACAAGACCTCTTTCCCCGCTCAGTCAAGGTGGGCTGGGGTACCAGGTTTCCCACTCCGACACTGCTTCCCTCAAAGCAAAACCCCACACTTCTGCAGGATTTTCAATCTCGTTTCCGCCCCGCGAAGAGCCAGCAGACTCTGGACAGTCCTCCTCAGCGGCTCCTGAGACCCGGGCCCTTCGGAGAGCAGCCTGCACGGCCAGGGCCGAGTGCTGACCCCTCCACCCGGGCCTCTCGGGGTCCCGGCGGCCCCAGGCACCAGGCTGAAGACTGTTCAGGGAAAAAGACAAACAAAGCACGTTACTACCTCATCACTTCGTTCGTGGTTAAATGTAATTGTCATAATCACTTCAAAGCACTAGGGAACTACTGGTTGGCTTTTCTTCTCACTTCCCAATAATTCCTAAGTGTTACAATGTATTTTTTAAAAAGTCACGGAGCCAAGCAACGAGTTACTCACACCCAAGCGATTTCGCAAGCAAAGCGGTAAATGCCCCGGCGGGTTCCGCCCCCAGGCCCCGACATTTAACGCCCAGGGGGTGGGCCTCGCGGGGCCGCGGAGGCCCGAGTGCGGGGCCCCACGAGGGGACAGCCCGGGGGCGCGGTGCAGACGCCGCCCGCCCGCAGGGCGAGACGGCGCGCGGGGGCCCGGAACGCGCGCGGGGGCGGCGGGCCCTAGGCCTCGGCGGCAGGGGACGGGCCGCGGCGCAGCTCGGGGCCCGGGCCCGCTCCGCGGCGAGCGCGCCCGGCCCCGCGTCCGCGGTCCGCAGGGCGACCCCCGCCCCGCGGGACGAGCCCCCGAGCCCCCCACGGCCCCGTCGCGGCCCCGAGCACTGACCTGCGGCTCCCGGCCGCCAGGTGTAGCCAGCAGCGCGGCGCCGCCTGGCCGCCGCAGCCGCTGCGCACTGCGCATGTCAGGCCGGCCGGGCTCGGCTGGAACCAGATCCAGCCGGCTGGGCGGTGACGCAGGCGCGGCGGGGCGCGTGGGCGGGGCCGCGGGCGCGTGGGCGGCGACGCAGGCGCGGCGGGGCGCGTGGGCGGGGCCGCGGGCGCGTGGGCGGGGCCGGTCTGCACCGGCTGGGGAGGCCGAGGGCCACAGCCCCGGAGCAGCGGTCTAGAGGCCAGGCCCTGCTTCCAGCTTCCCTCAGTGCGCAGGGGCCCGTTCCCCTGGAGGGGCGCACAGGGGAGCAGGAAGACCACGCGGTGCAGGCACCTCGGACGCACGCGCGCCGACCACAGGCTGGGTCCTGCCCGCGGACTGGAGCGCCACTTCAGCCCCCAGCTTCAGGGAGGCCTTCTTGCCTCACCCACTAAACTCACCCTAGAGAGGCCTGTGATCAGTGTCTGGACCGCCAGACTGTGAGCTGCCCGGGGGGGGGATGTGCCTGCCCCCCACGGGACTGACAAAAAGTACGTGCTCAGTAGAAGCTGGCGGAACCGATGCATGCAGGAACCCTGCCCCCGAGACAACGCCGCGGGCCAGGGCTCCTAGTTGCCAGCGTGCGCTCGGGAGGCGGGGCTGGGTCCGGGGGCTGCTCGGGGGGGCCCCCCTGGCCTGAGGACACGCTGGCCCTGGCTGGTGAGGGTGCTGGCAGCCTCTCTTCATTCCCCCACGCTGTGCGCTGGCGGGTGTGGGCTTCCCGCTTTGGGCGTAGGTGTCCCAGCTTCCCGGCCCGATAAGGATCTCCAAGGTCCGGAGCCAAGCCTGCGTCTTTCTGTGCCTTTCCTCTTGGCCGTTTCCCCACCGCTCAAGGCCGGTCCACACACAGAGGCGGGCTCGGTGGTGCTGGTGGGGGCAGGATCGCAGAGGGCTGGGCCAGAGCTGGGTCGGGGGAGCAGAGTGGAGGACTGGGCTCGCTGCTAGCGCAGCCTCCGTGTCAGGAGGTCTCATCTCTGACCCTGTTCAATCCCTGGATGCGCGCATCAGCACTCTCGCTTTATAGAGAAGGAAACCGAGGCTCGGAAATGTAAACAACCAGTTTTCACGATCTCCGCTCTCGTGGACTGGACTCCATTTGGGGGCTTCTACACTTCCTGTGTCAGTCCTCTGACCCGAGAGCCCCTGATCCCGGTCTCCTCCTCCCACGGGCTTGTCCTGGTGACGCGAATGGGCCCCCGTGGGAGACGGGGACAAAGGCAAGACCAGGACGGGAGAGCCGTCTGGGGTGCGGGAGGAGCTGGCCGCGGCCGTCGGGGACACTGCAGTCCAGGGGGAGCTTGGTGCCACTCCTCCTCTCACACTCCCCCCCGCGCCCCCCCCCCACACTGTGCAGACGGGGCACGGTTGTGACGTGGGCCGCGTCTGCCTGCTCCCTGTCCAACCCCTTCGCAGGCCCCCTTCTGCCCAGGGTCCCGCAGGGCCTCGCACAGAGCAGGTGAAGCTCATCCCCAGCAGGTACTCCTGGTCAAGCTGCCCCCGGTTGCCCACCCCCCACCCCGAGCCCATATCAGAGAGCACGAGCATGGAAACACTCACCACCCCGGGGCTCACTGTAGGAGCCCCAAGAGAAAGGGCCAGTGTGGACCAGGTCCAGCTGGTGGAGTGGGACGGCGTGGCCGAGAGGCCTGCCTACGTGTGACTCTGGCAGAAGCACTGGGTCCACCGACCCTAGAACCACCCCCCAACTTGGCCCAGCAGATCCCAGTCAGGAAGGGTGGGTACACGCAGGCCTGGAAGAATTCCACAAATACTTGTTAAGCAACATCTTCACAGCAGATAGTCTAAGTGCTAAGCTTACTGTGGGGACCAGAACAGATAAAAATGCCTGCTACCTCAGACCAAGCTCCAGTCCCCCAAATTCCTGTATTATACTTCTACCCACCCCCACCCACTGTGATGGCACTAGGAGGTGGGGTGTTAGAGGGGTGATCAGATTGTGAGAGTGGGGGCCTCGAGAAGGGGATGAAGGCCCTCATAAGAGAGACCCAGGGAGCTCTCCCCCCACCGCCGCCACGAGAGGTCACAGCGAGGAGATCTGGGACAAGAACCCACCAGACACCAAACGCGCCAGTGCCCTGATGTCGGACCTCCAGCCTCCAGTAGTGTGAGAAATAAACCTGCTCTTTTCGGAGTCACCTAACTTTTCACTTTCACACATTGGAGAAGGAAATGGCAACCCACTCCAGTGTTCTTGCCTGGAGAATCCCAGGGACGGGGGAGCCTGGTGGGCTTCTGTCTATGGGGTCACACAGAGTCGGACACGACTGAAGTGACGCAGCAGCAGCCTATGGTATTCTGTGACAGCAGCCTGAACCGAGACACCTGGCTGCAGGGAGGCTGCCCTGGAAGGCTCTAACAGGAGGAAAATTACGTGCAACAGACAGGGAGCGGGTTTATCTTCGTTCTGCAATTTAAAGCAGTTGTAGGAGGACACAGGTCAAGGAAAACGGCATCAGGAAGGTGACACTCAAGACTCAGAGGTGAGGGCACAGCACGTGGATGTTTGGGGGAGAGGTGGCCAAGGCCAGGGGTGCAGCAAGCCCATATCCTGGCAGGGGCAGTGCACAGGGTCCTGCAGGAGGCAGAGGAGAAGCCAGGAGGAGTGGGGGCATGGGGAGGGGGACAGAACAACTCTGCCAAGCTGGAGCTCTAGACGCGTGGCGGTGCCACCAAACCCTTCCCCCGAGGCAGTAAGAGTAAGCTTGCAAAACTAGGGTGCCAGCGCCCCAAGATCATGGGGCTCATTCTGAGTCATTAAGAATAAATACGGCTGACACAGACATCATCAAGCAGACTGTCTGGCTGATCCGATCACGATTTCCCGGGCATGCCGCCTCACTGCCTCCCAGAACCAAGCCCTGGAGGAACCCACAGGAAATGCTCCGGGGGGGTTGGAACACCCGCCGGGACGCCCACAAGCTCCTGCAGGCCTGCCCTGAGGCACTTGGTGGGTGGGACCTGTGAGTGTGGGCATGAGGGGAGCTCTGGCCCCCAGCGGGGTGGGGGGAGGGGAGCAGAGTCTGCTAGAGGAGGAAGCAAAGTACTTCTGTAGGCTTCCGTGTGGCCGCCCACTAGCCCTGGCTGTCACTAAAGTGACAAGTGATGGCAGGCCTGACTCCAGAAACCTGTGTCCAAGCTCAGATGATTTCCCTGGAATTCTATATTTAAAGAAGTGTTAACACCAATTACACAATCTCTTCCAGAAAATGGAAGAAAATGGAAGCAAAGAAACCACTTCCCAATTTGCTCTATGAGGCCAATGTTACCTTGATACCAAATCAGACAAAAACAGTACCAAAAAAAAAAAAGGAAAAATATAGGTGAAAATCTCTCATAAATATAAATGCAAAAATCTTATTCGGCAACATATAAAAAGAATTATACACGGTGACCAAGTGGAGCTTACTCCAGAGATGCAAGGCTGGTTTAATATCCAAGAATCAATCTATAAAGCTAAAGAAGAAATATCACACGATCGTATCCACTGACATGGAAAACGCACTTGACACAATTCGAAACCCACTCACGATGCACATTCTCAGAAAACCAGTAATAGAGGAGGGCATCCTCAACCTGGGAAAGAGCAGGCAGGCTGGCCCCCTCCCCCAGCAGTCTGGGCACAGGGTGAGGAGACCCAGTCTCACTGGCACTGCGCGACACGGCTCTGCAAGTTCTAGCCTCTGCAGTAAAGCAAGGAAGTGAAACCAAGGGTGCTCCAACTGGAAAGGAAGAGACACAGCTGTCTGTCTGTGGGCAGGATGACGGCCAATACAGCCCCAAGGAGGCTGAACATCTTTTCCTCTGCGTGACCTACTGCGGCACCGTTTGTCGTAAAGACCCTGCAACTCGATTTATTTTTTCCTCCTTTAACTTACTCTTGCACCTCTGTCAAAAACCAAGTTGCTGATACGGGGTAGCTTCTGGGTCGCCATTCAAATGCATCTCTCCATCAAACCATACTGTCACTGGTTTTTTGTTTACCACTAATAAATATTTATTTGGAAATTTCTAAACCTGCCAGAGTGGCACTTGCCAAACCTTAGGGGCAACCTTAGGGGCACCGTCCTTATCAAGCTCCCAGGGGCCACAACAGGCCCCTGCACCTTTCCCCATCACCTCCCCTGCCCCCTACCCCCCTACCAAGCATGCACACCCACCGTTCAGACCCTGCCACAGAACCTGGGGGCACTCTCCCTCTAGGAGGCGTCACCCCTGGGCCCAAGAGCTAGGCTGGCAGCCCTCTGGCCTCCCGGATGATGGCAGGCAGAGCTGCTTGCATGGGGTTAGGAAAGGAAATGAGGAGGAAGAGGCACCAAGGAGGGCTCCCTGGAAAACCCCAATGTTACCCCTGGCCCAAGGATAGGGAAAACCAGCACAAGGCCAGGCCGGTAGGAATGGTGCCACACTGCCATGTTAAATGTCAGTTTCCAAGCGTTCATGGCTAATGCACAGAAACAGCTGACTTCGTATGCTGACCTCGCATCCTGAAATCTACTGCGCAGCTCAGTGACGGCTGGCCGTCCATCCCAGGCACAAGGAGCAGGGCCATGCGCGTGGAGCCAGCCTGCACAGATGCCCAGCACCCAGCCTCAGTCCTGAGCCCAAGTTTTCCTGTGCAGGGGAGTCTGCCAGCTCCCCTCCCCCTACCACCTTCATTTCGACAGGTCCTAGCGGGTAAAAACCAAGACCCCCACCCACTGTCCTCTAAGGCCTCAGTCAGGATCCTGGCACGGGGCGACTGCCTTCCCCATGGGAAGTCAGGCTCTCTCCAGCATGGTCCTTGTGGGGACCACCCACCGGGGGATGGTCCTCTGAACACGCAGACTGGGACACCTAAGAGCCAGAGAAGCCCCCTCCCCCAACCAGCCACCACCAGGTGGTCCAGGGGCTACTGGGAGGGGCCGTGTCTTCCAGACATAAGAAAGGCCGTGCCAGGGCTGCTGGGCGTGCAGGGTGCCCATCAGCCTCAGGTCAGACAGAGCGCAGGGGCCAGGCACCCCTGCTGACTCCCGGGCGCCCCCAGAGCCTCGGCTCGGTGCCTGCCTTGGGCCAGCCAGGAGCTCCCAGGGGCCAGGCCTGGTCAGTGCACTGCCCTGTCAGAGCCACTCGTCTCCCCCAGGCCAGGGAAAGGTGCAGCATGAGCAGGGACCCCGCAGACACCCACCCTCGGTGCTTCCTGTGTTAGGAATGGGGAGATCTGCTTCGAGAGAGGACAGAAAAGGTGCTGGCAGAGGCCCAATGGGACTCGACTTGACTGGGGGGGGCAGGCAGAAGATCGTGCAGACCAAGGGCAGTGAGGCAGCTGCACCCACGGAAGGATGACCCAGGATGGTCACACAGACTCAATGGGCCCAGCCGTTCACGCACGTTTACCCCCAGTCCCTCCAGGACCCCCAGGCCTCCTCATCGAAGTCAACTACAATGACCAGGGCCTGAGCAATAAGACATCACAGCAACAGAGCCACGGAGATGTCAAAACTCGTGGCCTTCCCATAGCCACACCCAGAACTAACCGGTGAGCTTACACGCTCCTGCCCTTGACTCACACGTCACAGAGAAGCACACCTCCCCATCGGCGTGTCATTTCTGAAAAGCCGCCTCTTCAGAAGGAAGACCCTTCTGCCTCAACAGGGCGACCCTGGCAGCAGGTGGCCCTCAAGGCCTGACCAGCAGCCCGGGGCCCCCGGCGTGCAGCCCCCCGCGCCTCCAGCCTGGTGAGCAGACCCCCATCCCACAGCAGAGCACCGGACTGCAGTCTCCCTTTGTCCGCAGAGTGGCGCTCACCCAGGGCACCAGCCTTGTGAGTGCAGCCTATGCGGCTACGATGGCAGAGGCCTGGGGCCTAGGAGCACAGGACGGCTTCTCGGGGGCGTCACCAGAAACAGTGGGGAGGCCGACTCCACGTGGTTCTCAGAAGTCAACCCTAGATATGCAGCTGGAAACCCAGGGAGCGGGACCAGCTTCCCGCAGCTCCGCCCCCAGGATGGTGCAGGGGGCCCCAGGCTTTGGCCCAAGCCCCGGGAGTGGCAGGCAGCAGGCCACAGAGCTGAAGCCCCACGGAGTGCGTTTACATTCCCTAGCTACAGAGCGCTGATCTGAGCCTGGCTGGAGGGTGGGTCTGCTCTGAAGATCTCTGACACGCACAAACTCTGCCATTCCCCCTGGCCAGGAACCTGCGTGCGGGAGAAAGTCTTTCTCTGCAGATAAGGCAGTGGGGCAACCCAAGGCCGAGAGGGCCTGCTTTCCCCAGTGATGATCACAGCTCTACCAGGCACAGAGCACCCCAGCATCTTAGGGTCTCTGACTAGGAATTCTGGGCTCCAAGGCTTTCCAGAAAAGGAGGTAACAACACTCCTTAATCACATCGCTAGGATGACCCGGAGTCCTCATAAAGCAAAGAACACCTGGGTGCACATCCCGCCTCCACTCTGCTGTGCGGCCCTGGGCACCCTGCCTAAGTTCTGAGCCTCAGTACGGTTTACAGGGAGGACGGTACTGCTTCCATCGACGGTAAGGCATGGCTCCTCACTTTAACAACTCTAAGATCAGCATGCTTCTTACAACAGACAGCATCAGACTGTTTCCTCGTTAATGGTCCATAAAGTTCTGGTGTACGCAGCACTGACAGAGTTTCAGACTTGATGAAACGTGGCTCATACACCCTGAAAGGCTGCTCTGAAGGCGCAGAATGGAAACTGCACCGAGTCTGTCCCTCTTCACTGCCGGCTGGCCACACTCGTGTCTTCCCCAGGGCTGGCTATCCACTGCCACAAGGACGGTGCTGGGTGAGAAGCAGGTCACTGCAATGACAAGGGCCAAGGGGAGGGTGGGGGCCCCAGGTTTCTACAAGTGGCTGTGACAGAGAGGGAGAGGCGATCTGGTCCCCTAGCTGACCCCAGCTTCCCTCTCTGATCCGTGGTCAGGAAGCTGTCCTGTGAAGGGGGCAGCCTGAGGACGGGCCCTGAGCCTGGCAGGCAGGACCCTGACACCATCCAGGGCCTCAGCCGCGATGCTGACCTTTCCTGTTCCATCCGCCCCTGGTCCCACAGCAAACCTGCGTCTGTTAGTGCTGCAACCCGCACACCTGGGTTGTCAGAAACTAATGTTCTTACCGCCGGAGCCAGAACGCGTTGCTAGGAGCATTGTTACAGCACAAGCCTTATAGCAGAGGAAACGACCTTGTTCTTGTCACTTTTCCAACACGTAATTAGAGCAGCAGCTACAGAATTAATTAGGCTGCAAACAGTGCACTGTCTCTTTAAATGGTTTTCCTGTGGCCAGTTGTTTACGAAGAAATTCCTCAGGCCAGGAAGTGAGGGGAGAGCGTGGAGCCAGCAAACACACTTGGGGCAAAGGAGCAGGTGCGCCTGGCAGGCCCCGATTACAACCTTCGAGGGCGGGGTGTCTGTCCCCTGCAGATTACAGCGCGTCTGACTCAGCGAGCCGCCACGCCCACGGACCTCAGCCCAGCGCGCGCGGGACACCCTGCTGCCGGGGAGTCTGTCGGGGTGGGGGGACTCCGGGCGGGGCGGGGCGGGTTCAGAGCCAGAGCGGGGCCCGAGCGGGGCCCGAGGTGGGCGGGCTCGGGGGCGGGGCCCGAGCGGAGCCCGGGGCGGAGCCAGAGCGGGGCCCGGGGCAGGGCAAGTTCAGAGCCAGAGCGGGGCCCGCGGTGGGCGGGCTCGGGGGCGGGGCCCTGGCGGGCGGGGCCCCGGGTGGGCGGGGCCGGCGCGGCGCGGTCACGTGTGTACACAGGCCCGCGCGGCATGCGCGCCGTGAGCCCCGCCGCCTCCCGGAGCCCCGAGCTGCCCGCTCCCGCGGCGACTGCGCTGCCCGCGGCCCAGCGAGCCGGTGAGTGGGCGCGGAACTCGGGGTGGGGGCGGTGGGCACACTCGGGGGCTCAGCCCGCGCGGGGAGCGGCGCGGGGACGCGGCGACCGGGGGCTGGTTCTCCGCTCCGACTCCCGGGTCCCCTCGGCCCCGCCCGGGCGCTGTCCCCTCCCGTGGCTGCCCTCCAGCCGCGCGGCGCCCGCGGCCGGGCCGCTGCCCTGCGGTCATTCACCTGTCCGGGCCGCTGAGAGCCGCTGGCCGCGTGGGCGGCTCGGCAGCACCACAGGCTCCTCACATGTCCTGCGGGGGGGCTGACCGCCTGCTTCTGGGTCACGGTGGCTGTAACTTTCAACCCTTTTATGATTACAAAATCTTGGGAAATTCTGGAACAGCATCTAAATGGAGATATCAAGTGTCCTAGGACACTTGATAAAAAGAAAACCCCCTGCGACTGGAGGCTTCGTCAAAACTTGAGAAGGCAGTGCCCCAGCCTCAGAGTGTCCACTGACCTGGGACAAGAAACCCAACACCAAGCTAAGGACAGGAGCACAGTAGCTGGGGTTCTCTCAGTGGGGCACTGGTCCCGGTCATCTAACCATGCTTTGTGGGGACAGAGGGTGAGTCGGGACCTGACAGGCTGTCCCCTCATTACTGGATGCACACTCGCTCGGCAGCCCCAGGCCACCTGCCAACAACCAGCTCCAAATCTTGGCGGAGCAGCAGCCCCCTCCTGCCCACTGTGTCTGCAGCACCTAGTGAGGCTGGCCTTGAGTCCCCAGGCGGCCAGCAGCGTGCTGGCCCGGCCTCTGCAGACCCCAGCGTGTGGACATGATGACTTACCACGCTCCCGGGCTGCTCACACATAATGGGGACCAGACACTCTGCCGTCTCAGCTGGGTCTTCACTGGGGTACCAGTCACCACTGAGAGGAGAAAGACGCCCTGTAATAACCATGCCCTGGGGACAGCCACATGCTCCCTGGCCGGCTGGGTCTGGCGCTCCAAACTGGAACCTCTGCTATCTCGCTAAATGAAGAAAGCCTCTAGAGATAACAGGCTTTTAAAAATCATAGCTCCCATCTGGTGCATGCATACTGTGCCGAGTCATGGACAGAAGCTGGGGCCAGGCCCTGCCCTTGACCACTGCGGTCCTGCCGCCGTGGGGGGTCACAGAAACACCCAGAGGAGAGAAGAGCCCAGCGTTAGTTCTGCATTGACTTGGGGTCCCTGGAACTCAGAAGCCCCTGGCAGGTGGGTGACAGGAGAAAGGCACATAGGTCCACTGGATGTGAGTGGTGGGGTTTTAGGCTAGGACGTAGTTTATCGTTGTTTAGTCGCCAAGTCATATCCTGCTCTTCCCGACCCCCTGGCTACAGCCTGCCAGGCTCCCTCTGTCCATGGGATTTCCCAGGCAGGAATCCTGGAGTGGGTATCCATATCCTTCTCCAGGAGATCTTCTCAACCCAGAGATCAAACCTGTGTCTCCTGCCTTGGCAGGCAGGTTCTTCACCGCTGAGCCATCAGGAGAGCCCTAGAGCTGCTTAAACCTATTATATAGTGAAAGAGGGACAAACCTGCCAAGGTCCCTGCCAGCAAATACGCATGCGTGATTCCAGGTGGGATGAGGGGCCAGCCACTTTCCGGGGCCTGAGAGGAAGGCGCTCTTTGGGGAGGCAGCAGCCACGCCCTCCAGGTCCTGGGATGTCATCTGGGAACCTCAGCAAACAACTTGCCGCCTGGCCTTTCATGCCCCTGCCGCCCACCAGGGCCGTGTCCTGGGGGTGGGGCCGCCGCCGCCTCAGCTCTCTCAAGGCTGCAGCCTCTCCCACACTTGGGCGGCAGCAGGTGTCTGTGGGGTCTCACAGGTGCTGCAGAGCAGGGGGCCTCAGTGTAAGGAGTAAAAGTGAATTTTCACTCTTAATTTGAGATGCTAAAAATGCGACGCTGTCAAGGGGAAGAGTTCAGGTCCCTCCTCCACCCCCCCAGGGACCTGGGGACAGAACCCCCTTTGACAAAGCAGCAGGACGCGGTGCAAAGGGCCAGGTGTCCTGTGCAGTCCCACAGGGGTCTCCTTCCTCCCGAACATGCGGTGAGAGGGCAGAGAGCACACAGGAGTTTCGCAGTTTTAATTAGAGCCAAGGAGGCAACTGTTACTATTAGACCAAGTGTAAGGAGCAAAAATAACTGCTGGTTCCTCCCTTGGAAAGAACCGCAGGCAGCGATAAGATCTGCGGCTCTGCTCTCAGTGCTCCCCCAGGTAAGAACACACCAGTGTCGGGCTGGGCGGGGGCCCGACTGGGTGCCAGCGGAGACGGGTCTGCTCTTGGCCTGTTTTCCCCGATCGAGAGTGCTGGAAGGAGCAGTAACCTCAGAAAACTAGTCAAGGGACAGAAAGAGAAAAGCCGAGGAGCTAGCTCTCCACAAGCAGAGGAGAGCACGGGTCCCGTATCCTCCCAGGGAGAGCCTGGGGCCCAGGGCTGGCCAGGACCCGGCCGGCTGCTCCCCCTGCCCGCAGCCCTGCCCCACTGGCAGGTGAGCCTGTTCTCTTCCCAGGAGAACCAGAGCCGCTGCCTGCTTCACGCTCTCTGCTCTCTAATTCAGAACCTTAAAAAGCGACAGGCTATGAAAACAGACACCCCAAGTGTGTGATGAGCCGCTGCCTGTCGCAGCCCAGGGGGCACAGCGCCTGTGACACTGGTCAGTATGCGTGAGCGCCCTGTGCTGAAAGCCTATGAACACATCAGCTTTTCCGGAGCGTCTGGCTCCTACCGGCTGGGTGTTAATTGTAGCTAGAGCCTCTGCCCGTTATTGCAAAAGGAAATACACACTCAGGAGTCGTTTTCAAAGCGTTTTGATGGCTCCAGAGCACTCAGTTGAAGTCCAGGCACACTACATGGTGGGTCTCCAGGCATCAGGCAGGGCCAGTGCCCACAGGATACACTGCCCTGGCCTCGGGGCCCTGCGCCCACCACTTCCCGGTCTGGGCTCTGCCAGCCCTTCTGCCCAGTGGGTCCTTGTGCTCGCCTTGGGGAAAGGCCTTTGAGGCCATCTCAGAGGCTGTGGGACACCGGTCACGGATTCCCCTCTTTGGGGTGCTCTGGGCAGGCGGGAACAGATGGGGTGCAGTGGGATAAGGTCAGCAACCTTGGACAGGAGTTAGCTGGTGCTTCGGTTGGGCAGGCTGTGTGCGCACAGGGTCACTGGGGAGCCCCTGCCCATCATGGCCCCCGCCCACCGCTGCTCTGCTGTGCTCCTGCCCCCCCCCCTTCCATGGAGATCACCGAGCACTGTAGCCCTGCGTTTGGGCAAGGTTTTTCATTGCTTGTGGACATTCACTTTTGAAGAGTTACTTTATATAGTTCTAGGCCCTTTAAAAAAAAAAACGACCAAGGAGAAAAGATATCTGGCCTGAAAATGCTTCCAGCAGCTAACCCAGGCGTGCGGTCCTTGCCGGCAGGGAATGAAAGGGGTGTCTGTAAGCAGGGCGCCATTGGGGAGGACCCGGACCCCGTGGGGCTGGGACTCCAGCTCAGCAAGCGCGGCTCCAGAGACTGTCTGTTCCTACAGCAGCCCTGGGGGCCCGGGGCCGCTGAGCTGTGGCAGGAGCCCCCCGCCCCGTGAGACCCTGCCCTTGGCCTGGGCCTGCTCACGCACTCTGCCCTCCCTCACCCGTCTCCTCTCCCCACGCAGCAGCTGGCAGAGTCTGAGGGAGGCGGCACAGCAGCGCAAATGTGTGGGAGGCGAGGACCCGCCATTCCACGCCCAGCACCAGGGAGGGCTGCACTCACCACCTCACCCCATCCTCCCGACAGCCTAACAGGGGACCCAAGCCAGGCAGCTGCGGGCAGGGCGCCCGGGGAGGCTGGTCCTCAGTCTGCAGCCCGCGGGTGGGATTCCCCGCCAGGCAGCGTGCGCCCCTCCCAAGGGAAGGTCTGAGTCGGGCCGGGGGGCGTGATCGAGCTGCTCCCCCAGAGGACAGCCGCGTAAGAGGCAGGCAGCCCTGAGTGTAGCAGGGCTTAGACACGCACCCCGTGGCCCAGTGTCCCCCCGTGGGCAACTGGCCCGCGTGCCACCCCCTCCCCGGGGCCTGTTGCCAGCCCCCACCATGTCCCCTGTCCCCATCACCAACGGTGCAGGGGGTGGCAGGGGCGGGGGCTGCCTCACTGCCGCCCCAGCACCCGACTCAGAGTCTTGGGCCGCCGAGCAGAGGCTGGCCCGTCGGCTCGTCTGCCCTGTGACCCGGCCGCCCCCCAGCCCCCTCTCCAGGCCATGTGCTGTGAGGCTCTGTCTGCCCAGTGTGCCGGCTCGGGTCAGAGAGGCTGGCGTCCACCCAGGCACCGAGGAGGACACATCACGTCCCGGCAGCACCTGCTTAGGCCCAGAGCAGAGCAGGGGGCCCCCTCCCTGATGCCACAGCAGCGCCACCTGTGCTCACGCCAGGGTCCATCTGGGAGTCAGGTGCCCTCCCCGGGCGGGGCACCCTCTGCTCTGCCAGGCTGGCCGCGCTCCCCTCTCCAGTCCACTGCGGCCCCAGGCGGGAACTGCCCTGGCCCGAGGCTCTGAAGAGCTCTCTACTCCCTGGAACAAGACCAGCCGGAAGCTGGCCACATGGCCGTCACCAGGGCCAGGCAGGGCCACTGCCCCAGGAGCGCGATCAGTGGGAATGCAGGCCACCTTCAGGTCAAGTTAATCCCCTTGGGAGAGACCGGATGCGGGGACCGCCGGGCCACCTCAACAACCAAGGAGCAAGCCTGGATGCTGAAGCCCACCAGCCCTCCCGCCCTGGGCCACACGACGTCAGGGCCGAGCAGTCCCGCTGCTGGCGTCGCTGCAAGACCATGGCCACATGCCTGCCCGTGCCAGGTGCACCCCTGCTCTGTGGACAAAGGCTGGTTGCAGGCCTGGCTGGGCACGCCACCACAGAAGAGGGGCACCCACGGATGAGGTTCCGAGAGAGGGGATGGCTCCAGCCAGACGTGCTCACCTGTATGTTCCCCAGGCCCGGCAGAGCTGGGCAGAAGGCCTGGGGGGAGGCACGGACCTGGTCGGGCAGAAGCAGGAGTTCTGGGCAGAACCAGGCCCTGGCCAGGCTGGCAGCACTGAAGTCCCGGAGGGCCCCGGGGCAGGGCTGAGGGAGGGAGGTCAGGGCCCCCTGACGCCCTGTTGGATGAAGGGGCCGTGGATGGCACCTGTCGCGGATGCTGCTGGTGGGTGCCACTGCCCAGGGAGGCGTGGAGGAGGGCCCAGAGGTCTGGGAGGCCCCACCAAGCACAAGAGGAAGGCGGCCAGGCCGGCCAGGGCACCTGCAGAGGCGCGTGTCCGGCAGGTGGGCAGTGGGCGGGGGTGCTGGTGGGAGGGGCAAGTGGGGCATATTAAAGGGCAGGCTGGGAGCCGGGAGGCCCACGCACAGCAGTGGGCAGCTCTGACCGGTGTCATCAGGACAGCCCCGGAGCAGGGTGACAGGACCAGTCTGGACTAGGCCGCTGGGTGCCTGGCCCCTCCTGACGACACCGGTCAGAGCTGCAGCAGGTGACGGGTGGCCACAGGCAGTGTCGTCAGCCCTGCCACACGGGGACAGAGGGCCCGTGGCGACAGGGGGCAGGGCCCGGGCACTGGGGGCCCACCTGGCCTTGCCTCCCGCCCCGGGAGAGCCAGGACCACAGAGGGCCCTGCGTGGAATCCTGGTCTATCTCTGGCCACTGTCCAGCTTCCCCTTTCTCAGGAAGGAAGTGAACAGAGAGCTGCTGACTGGAAAGACAGCCCAGCCCAGCCTGAGCCAGTGTGGAGGGCGGGGGCCACCATTGTTCTCAGGCCCCCTCCTCACAGGGCCTCGGGGGAGGGGAGCCTGTTCCCAGACTCCTGTACTCACAGAGCCAGGTCACAAAGGGAAGTGGGGTGACGTGGAGGCGGCGGCGGCGTGGGGGATCCGCAGGGGCAGCACCGGGACCCGGACGCAGAGGGACACCAGCTGGAGGCCTCACGCTGTGACCAGCTGCCCCGCAGCCGGGGTGGGTGGACACTCGCAAAGTGACCGCTGCCGACAGCAAGCCTGGGGGTGCTGGGCACAGCTGCTGCCCCAGGTCCCCAAGAGCCCGTGGTCGCCACCCCCCCCCCGCAAGCATCTCAGGGCCTCGTCCCCTCCGCGTCGTGTCTGCCTCCTGCCCTTCTCACAAGCACCCCCACCCTGGCCCTGCGTGTCACCTGGAGCGAGGGGCCTCCGGGAAGAACACAGGGACAAAAAACGAAGACAGGCTGAAAGCAAAGGGAAGCGGCACCTTTAGCTCATGCACTGCGTCTGAAGCCAGCCGCGTCTTGCGGTGGATGCTGACAGGACGCACACAGAGCTGTCTGTAGTTTGTGGGCAGAGTTGCCAAGCTCTGTGTGCATGAACTGCCAGGACGCAGCAGTTCGGGCAGGTTTTCAATCTAAAACCAGCACTAGCCGCTGAGACATGCACAGCCCCTCTCAGGCCAAGCAAGCTGGCCACTTAAGCACGTGAGCTCTTGAAAAAAGTTCTGAGCTGATTTGCTCCGCGTGACCGCCTCCCACGGACTGCGCGGGTCTCCAGCGGGACAGGGCCCCTTCCAGCATGTCCCCCACTTCCCACGGCTCACGAGCCCATGGGGCCCTTTCCATTGCCCACCCATCATCACATAGGGCCACCCTTCCGTCCTCAGCCTCCCCTGGCTGAACCTGCCCTCTGGTGGATGGAGACCCCCTGGAGGGGCAGGTGCACCAGGAGACCCCCATCAGGCCACAAGGGAGCCCGTGGGCAGGGTGCCCATCCCGTGTGCCAGCCCTTCCCGACACAACCCTCCAGGCTCCAAGCTGGCTGTAAACAGGAGGCACAGCTGCACCTGCCTGGAGGAGGGGCACCTCCAGAACCGGGAGGCGGACATGCGCACAGCGCCCCCACACCTTGCAGAGGAGCACGCCGCCCCGGGAAACAGGACCAGGGCCAGTGGGGCCAGCGCGGTAGGAAGGGAGGGGCTGAGGCCTGGGAGCCGGGCTGGTCAGGCACGGACAGGACGCGCTGTGGACCAGCGTCCTGGCCCAGCATCTCCCAGGCCTCGGCTCAGCGCGCAGGAGCCCACCGGCATTCGGGAGGGAAATGGGCAGTGGATCAGCTAGAGAGGATGGACGAGGGTTCCGAGGACCCCTCAGGCCCGGCCCTGCCTGGGGTTCCTGCCCGCACCCTGGACCCCAGATGTGGGAAGAGGGACCCGAGTCCCTGGGCGGCTGAGAGTAAACGCCCTCCCTGGAGGTGATGAAGCCAGGAGCTCAGCAGTCCCGCCCCCGCCTTCGGCCGCTGCTGCAGCGGCTCGTTAGGATACAGATGCCCCTGCCCGCGAGGCTCCTGCCTGACCCCTCTGTGTCTGGGGAGGGGGGTCACAGGCACACACCCTGAGGTGGGCACCCACTCCATCGTGTTAGCTGGCAAACAGACGCCTGTGGAGGCCACACCTCATTCCCCCTGTGCCCCCCACGCCAGGCTCGCTCCTGCGGAATGGGGGTCAGGCCACTTAAGGGCAGGCGGGGCCTCCCTCGCCCCTGGATCTGGGAGGCCAGGGTCTGCCCCAGAGGGTTGCTGGCCTCGTTCTGAGAGCAGGAGGCCCCTCAGGACACATGGCATCGAGGGTTGCCCCCCAGGTCTCTCGCGTTTCTCAAGAAAGTCTGTCCTTCCCTCACCACCAAGGCGCCTCCATCCGCCAAGGCCCACCCAGACCTTAGCGCCTGCCCGCCCTGACCCTGCCAGGCTGGGAGGGAGGGGACCGGAAGGACGCCAGGGGCGTGTGCAGACCACCTCTGGCCTCTTCCCCAGGGTTCCAGTGGCAGCTGGTCTTCAGGACAGGGGTCCCGGTGCCCTGGTATGGCACACCAGCGCTGCCCAGGCGGCGCGAGGGAGGCGGGTTGCTAGGCACAGATGCAGGGTGTGGGGGGGCATAGGATTCTACAGTCCAAGTAAGGAAAATGCGCCCAGGAGGGCTGCCGCAGCCTCAGGAAGACTGAGGTTCTCGGCAAGGGGGCCGCAGGGCCAGGCCTCAGATCCAGCCCCCCTTCTACAGGCCTTTTGCATGTGGCCCAGGTGCCACAAGGTGGCAAAGGCGCCTTACAGCTCCAGGTCTGTGGGTTTCGCTGCAAACAGGGTCAAGGAGGCCCATGTGGCTTTTAGGGCCCTCACAGCTTCCAGCGATGCTGCCTTCGGTTGCAGAAAACACACGCAGCCCTGTTTCCTGCCGGCCTCGGGGCCGGGGGCTGGGCTGTGGTCGCCAAGGACTCACACGCTGCTTTCCCCACAGCCTGCCATGTGGAGCTGCCCGCTCAATGGCACGGGTGGTGAGGACCCGCTGCCCTGCCTGCATGTCCAGCGGGCGCTGTCCGCGCTGTCGCTGCTCTACCTGCTGGGCGGCGTGCCCCTCGGCCTGGGCTGCAACGCGCTGCTGCTGCTGGCCAACCTGCACGACCCAGGCGGAATGACCATGCCCGACGTCTACTTCGCCAACATGGCGGCGGCCGGGCTGCTGCTCTGCGCCCTGGCGCCCGTGCACCTGCTGGGCCCTGGCGCGGCCGGCGGGGCCGCCTGGGACCCCGGCAGCGAGGTGCACATCTCGCTGCTGGTGCTGTTCAACGTGGCGGCGCTAGTGACGCTGTACTCCACGGCCCTGCTGGGCCTGGACTGCTACATCGAGCGCGCGCTGCCGCGCACCTACATGTCCAGCGTCTACAACACCCGGCACGTGTGCGGCTTCGTCTGGGGCGGCGCCCTGCTCGCTGGCTTCTCCTCCCTGCTCTTCTACATCTGCAGCCACGTGGCCGCGAGGCTGGTGGAGTGCTCGCGGATGCGGGACGCGGCGGCGGCTGACGCCATCATGCTGCTCGTTGGCTACCTGGTGCCTGGCCTGGCCACGCTCTACGCGCTCGTGCTCCTGGCGCGGGTCCGCAAGGAGGACACGCCGCTCGACCAGGACGCTGGCCGCCCAGACCCCTCGGCGCACAGGCTGCTGGTGGCCACCGTATGCGCGCAGTTCGGGCTCTGGACACCCCACTACCTGACGCTCCTGGGGCGCACAGTCCTGGCGGCGCGGGGGAAGCCACTGGATGGGCACCACTTGGGGACGCTGCTCCTTGCCAAGGACCTGTCCAGGTTCCTGGCCTTCGCCAGCAGTGCTGTGGTGCCGCTTCTGTACCGCCACATCGACAGAAACTTCCCTGGCAAGCTCCGGCGGCTGATGAAGAAGCTGCGCCGTGGGCACCAGAGTTGCTCCCCGGACCAAGCGGGGGTGCAGCCAGTGACGGCATAGACGCTACTCCACGGGCACCATCAGGGGCGGGGCGGGCCACACTGGCTGGAAGCACAGCACATGATGATCGGTCTGCTGTGCCCAAGGCTCGGTCCCTCCTCCCAGGTCAGGCATGCAGGAGACGACGCTGACTCCAGCCCCTGCTCCCTCGCCCCTGGAGACAAGGCAGAACCAGGTGCAGCCCCTTGGAGTCCCCAGGCGCCCGGGGTGAGGGTGAGCGTGTCCTGGCGCCCGGCCGCCCTCGGGTGTGCATGCCTCCCTTACGCACCTTTCAGGTCTGTGCCTGCAACAGCCTGCTTCCCCTCGGCCTCGAAGTGATGAGAACCTAATGCCAGTATTTATACTTTGTACTGCTAAAATACTACTCTCTCCCCCTCTTGTTTTGTTTAT
Organism: Moschus berezovskii; assembly: GCF_049115385.1. NCBI lineage: Eukaryota > Metazoa > Chordata > Mammalia > Artiodactyla > Moschidae > Moschus > Moschus berezovskii. Next base: position 635,256 of record NC_142486.1, read on the forward strand.
AAGGAGACATTTGATAGGAAAGTCAGAAGGTATTAAAATGAAGAAAACACAAACCCACTCAGGTGGCGAGCCTCGTGGCCGCAGGGAAAAACACAGCAGGACTGCAGGCTTCCTGGGACGCGCAGGCGTGGCGGGAGGGGCCGGATGGGGCGTCTGCGGCCACCAGGTGTGCCCCTGCCTGCACTGGTTCAGTGACCGTCTGTCCTGAACGACTCCCCAAAGTGTGCACAAAAGTTGAGTGTCAGTAAGGCGAAGGGAGGAAAATGCTCTCAGGATTTCTAACCCCAAAAGCTGATGGGCCTGCCACAGGAAAGACACATCTGGTTGGGCAGGCGGGCTCAGGGGGCTGCACAGCCCACCCGTCACCCCTCACCCTCTCCCGCACCCCGCCTTCTGTCAGCTGTTAGGGACGCAGGGGCGCCTCCCTTTCCACTCCCAACGTCTTCAACGAAGAAATCACAGCCCCTCACCCCAACCCTGTTCTGAACCCGAAATGCCCTAAAAGCAAAGGTCTGTTTTTGAAGGCTGCAGTCCGCATAGGACGCCCTTCAGATGAAAGATGAACGTGACGCTGGGCACCGCCCCCGCCCGGCTGCTGCTGTAAAGACGCGCGCGGTGTTCACTGATCACCAGCTGCCCCAGGGCCAGGCTGCTCTTCTTGGCAGAGTCTGTTGGGGGACCTGCCTCACGTGGCCCCAGTCTCTTGGGAAGTTGAGGCAAGAGAGTGAGGTTCATGCTTTTCTACCTGCAGACTGACTTCCCTCCAGGCTGACGGCCTGTACACAGCTGCAGACACTCTGGACTCTGGGGAACAACAAGCCTTGGGGGTGGAGCAGCAGGAACTGGTGGTCTCCGGGTGCTCCTGGTGGTGGCAAGCACAGATGCCGGCCAGCTGCTCCAGGGCCCCAGGGCTTGGTAGGAGCTCTCCTCAAATCTCCAGGGCCTCAGGCGGATGCCCCCCACTCCCCCAGCACATCCCCACACATGGATCCCGAGACAGCAGCAGCCGAGCCGAGGGGCGATGGGTGCCTTCCTCAGGGTCCTGGAGCCAGTACCACCTGGGGGGAGCGGGAGCCAGTAGAGGGAAGCGGCTCTTCCTCCCACATCATGGGCTCCTTGGAGAAGGTGAGCCCTGAGGGCCCAGATCTCTGTCCACGGCCCCCACCCCTCAGCCCAGCTGGTTTCCCCCACACAGTGCAGGGGTCCTAAAATCACTGTTTATTTCAGTTTCTCAGTGGCTTTGGTTGCAAGCTGGCTGGTCTCTGGGGACCTCCGGGGGGGAGGGTGTCATACAGTAGCAGCCACAAATTTCTGTCCCGCGTCCACCTCCACTGCGGACAGAGGACGAGCTGGGGTCTCAGATGCAGACCCCGCCACTGCTGCTGCTGCGTCCTGATCCTCCCTCTGCCCCCGAACTTGAGGAGCAAGCCCCTTCGCCTCAGCCACTAGCACCACAACAGTCTACCTTCCATGGACGGTGGCTTGACGATCCTGTGAACTCCGGGTCACTTCTTGCCGCCCCAGTATGTTTGATTCCTAGTACTCCTGCCACGGTTGCTAAAAAATGGAATGAATTTTGAACCATTTCAATGAAATCAGGCAGGTTCGGGGCTGTATGGCCATACATAGTCTTGAGGCATTTAGAAGAGAATAAGGAGCTATTTGGAAAATGTCAAGGTAGACCATGCACTCTGTCCTTTAAAAAAAAAAAAAAAACGCTGTTAGTATGTATATATTTTGACTGTGTGGCATGTGGGATCTTAGTTCCCGACCAGGGATCAAACCCACAGCCCCTGCATTGGAAGCACGGAGTCTCAACCACTGGACCCCCAGGGAAGTCCCTGACTGTGGTTTGAATGATCTTATTTTTGTCAATAGACAAACTCACCTACCTTGCCATGCTTCATTACTCAGGATTCCCAAAGGTGAACTTAACCTTGGGTTTATTTCATGAAGGTTATAAAACTTATTGTAAGAAACTGGGTCTTTTGCTAATTGTGGCAGATGTTATCAAGAAGGCAGGACTTCCTTGGTAGTGCAGTGGGTAGGAATCCTACCCACTGGAATGCAGGGGACATGGGTTCGATCCCAGGTGCAGGAAGACCCCACGTGCTGTGGAGCCCGAGCCCATGGCCTGCTCTGGAACCAACAAGCCAGGGTCACTGAGCCCTCGTGCTGCGCCTGCTGGAGCCTGTGTGCCTGCAGCCCGTGCTCTGCAGCAAGAGAAGCCCCCACGATGAGGGAGCAGCCCTGCCCCCAACACTAGGGAAAAGCCTGTGTGCGGCAGCGAAGGCCCAGCGCAGCCCAGACTAAATACTCTTTTTAACAATTAAAAAAGGTCAAACGTTTGTTTCTTTATAAAAAGGACCTGACAAAGAACAAACCAGGAATAAGTCGGTAAGGTGCTAAATTACACAGCAAGTTTTTGAAGTTAAAACCAGTTGGGAAATGTGGGGGCCTTTTCATTTCTAACCCTTTACATCTGCCCAGATGGCTTGAATTGCTGCAGGTGTGTCTGAGAAACTGGGGACGAAAACCCACACCACTGAACATTAAATTACTTGATACTTATGAGCTAATTTCTGGATTCTAACGACTGTGTTTCTTGGGGTGTGTGACGTGTCAGCTAATCAGCACACAGAGGGATCACAAAACAAGTGTTTCCCTTCATGAGTTAAACAAACTCCAGCCTTTTTGGTTACACCGTGGCTTCTCTGTACTGGTCAGGGCTGACCCTGCACCACGCCGGTCTTAAGTCCTACCCGGATAAACCCCAAGCTGTCCGAGGGCCCATGGTGTGTCCATGGGGCTGGTGGTGGGTGGGTCCCACACACCCGCGGGGGCCAGGGCCCCGGGAGGCGGGGGGGCTGCTCACACAGCCGTGCCCTCCGTCAACATTGCTCGTGTGGAAAGAACCGGGCACTTCCCAGCTGTTCCGTGGGGGAGGGGGGCAGGGGAGAGCAAACCGCCTGCCCCCGCCGCCCCGAGAGCCATGAGGCAGGAATCTGATGGGATTCGGGTTCCAAGCGGGCTAACGGGCTGCTCAGTGACCGCGGGCGCGGAGCCGGCGTGTTCTCGGGGCGCCCTCCGGTGGCTGTCGCGGCCCTCCACTTGCGCGAAGGCGGCGGCTGCCAGCGCGCAGTGCCAACTCCCGCTCAGGCGTCCCATCCGGGGGTTTCCTTCAGAAGCCGACTTGCGCGGACGCCCTGGCCCAGGATCCTGGGGCCTCTAAGACCACAGAAAATCCTGCCTTTACAAGTCAGGCCCCCAGGGCGGGCCGTGAAGGCGCGCCGGGCCCCCGGGCGCGGCAGGGAGCACACGCACGGCCCGGGGGCACCGAACCCACAGGGCGCAGCGCGGCGCGGCTCTCAGGAGGCAGCCGGCTCCACACGCAGTCTCTGACCCCCAGCTGCCTCACGCAACGCAGCGCACCGCCCCCTAGGCAGAGAGAGGGGCAGAGCCTGGCAGGAAAGCAACCGCGGGCGTTAACCCAGCCAGGCGGGGCCTGCAGGGGCCGCGCCGTGCGCCTCCGCAGCCCCAGCGCCCGGCCCGCCCGGGGGTGCAGGGCCGCGTGCCCCCCGCTCTGCCGCCGTGCAGCTGGACGGGGACACGTGCCTCACCCGGGCCCTCGGCCCCCAAGGGGCCCGCAGTGGACACACCCGCAGGCAGCAAGGCCGTAAGAAGCCAGTTCTGCCGGCGGGCACGAAAGGGGCAAGGGGCCAGCCGAGAGCAAAGGGCTAGGCCGTCGGGTGCCCCCACGCCAGCAGGCTGGTGGGACTGGCGCCGGGCTCAAGGTTACACCCCCGCGTGCTGAGGCCCGTCGGAACACAGCGGGAGGGCAGCAGAATCCGAGCCGGGAGAGACCAGAGGGCAGCGCGGGGACGAGCACGCGCAGGAGAGGGGGCGCCCCCTATAGGCAAGCAGAGGGGACGCAGAGCCGCCGGGACAGGCGGACCGCAAAGGTTCATGCTGAGGACGCACAGCCAAAACCCAGAGACGAGCCCACAGGAAGTGGTGGGTAGCTAGCGCCCACGGAGACATCCACGGGACTCTGCGGCGCCCCTGGCCGGACACGAGCCTCCCCTGCGCAGACGCGGGTCTCGAAGGAAGCAGGGCAGGCCCCAAGAAGCTGGAGAAGACGCAGCAAGCCTGGACGCCACCCACCCACGCCCACACAGACCACCAGCCTTCTAGCCCCAGGAAGCAGTCCTGGTGAGCAGGGCCAGCTTCCTAGACCCTCTCAGGGCTATTTTAGGAGCCACCCCAGAGAGCCACTCGGAACACAACATCCTCAGGGCCCGGGCTGCAGAAGCTCTCAGGGGACCCTGAGGCTGGACCTTGGCAGCCCTTTTGCAAGGCTGAGGGGATGGGCTCCAGAAGGCCCAGTCCTTGGCCTGAAACTGGCACCAGAATAAGCTGGGGCGGGGGGGGCGTCTCCTCAGGAAATTCTGAGCCTCACGTGAGAGCCTCCGAGCAAGGGTTCGGGCAGGCGGACTGCTGGACAGCCATGTGGGAGGACGCTGGCAGCTTCATACACTGACAACGCTTCCCTGAGAACCGGCCAGCCCACCCTTAAAAACTCACCCAAGAAGAGGAAACTCATGTTCAGGTGGAAAACCCGCCTGCAGGTTCTGATGGCAGCTCTGCCTCTAGAAAACAAACCCAGAAGGGGTCCAACAGCACTCCAGCCAGCCGCCCGTCCACACTGCGAGTCCTGCGGGGCACGTCGCTGGGCGGCCAGGATGCCGGGCACCTGAGGTGGGTAGCGCTTACAGGGCAGATGCCCTCTGACCACGGACCTCACCGCAGGCACGTCCTGAAACACCAGTGACCCGGCGCCATTGGGGACTCACAGCTCAGCATGGGGGGTCAGTCCTGCGCCAGCGTGCAGCCGACTCTGAACGCAAAAGTCGCTCCATCGTGCCCGACTCTGTGACCCCATGGACTACACAGTCTGTGGGATTCTCCGGGCCAGGATACTGGAGTGGGTAGCCTTTCCCTTCTCCAGGGGATCTTCCCAACCCAGGGATGGAATTGCAGGCAGATTCTTTACTAGCTGAGCCATAATGGAAGCCCAAGAATACTGGAGTGGGTAGTTTATCTCTTTTCCAGAGGATCTTCCCAACCCAGGAATCAAACCGGGGTCTCCTGCATTGCAGGCGGATTCTTTTACCAGCTGAGCCACAGGGAAGCCCCCTCAGCTCAGAGCAAATCTCCAGAGAAAGTGTGGCCAAGGCGTCTGCCTGCGGGGGCACCCAACTCCTGAGAGTCACGCCCGGCTCTGCCCGGCTTCTCCTGGGAGGCGGGGTGGGGAGCCCAGCACGGCTGCAGTGGAGCCCAGGCTGTGAGCGGGGGTAATGAGTGGGTGAGAGGGGGCGCAGGGAACTGCGGGTGGTTTCCTGAGAGCATCTCAGTGTCTCCTGTTACCTTTCCAAACTTGCTCGAAGTGGAGGTGAGGAGAGCTGGTCCACCCGGCCAACAAGGTGGTTGTCACCAGTAAGGTGTGTGCGCCAGGGTCCCACTGGGAGGGGGGCTTGGAGCCCCTGGACCCACCACTCTGCGCCGGGCAGCCCCCCAGACCAGGGACTGAGGGAGCGGGACACAGCACCCTGGCTGGACCCGGAAGGTGAAGGGAGGGGTGGGCCCCCACCTGAGTCTGCAGGTAGCTGAGGCCACAGGCTCTCCCGTCTGCTCACAAGCCTGAGGCCAGGAGGGAGCAGAGTGCTGCCCTGCACCCTGGAGGGGAGGGAACGTCCCCTGTGGGTCAGCTGGATGGGGCTGGGCACCCAGCACCCAAACCAGGGCACAGGCTGTTCTGGCATCCACCACGCAGATGGGAAGGCCAGGACCTGAGTTCAGGTGACCTTGGCCAGGCCAGGACACCAACTCCTGTCTGTGGACCCCACAGCCTCCCATCAGACAGCCCACCGCTCACGGCCTCCCATCAGACAGCCCACTGCTTGGGGAGAAACACAATGCAGTGAAGCCCGGGCTCCTCTAGCCCCGAGGATGGCCCCGGCTTCGGACAGAAGTCCGGACGCGGGAAGAAGCAGGCCCCCGGCTGTCCTGTCAGGTCCGAGGCCAGAGGCCAGGAGGCACTGTGCAGCCAGGTTCGGCTGGGTGCCCTCCTCCCTGCCCTGCCCCAGGCCACATGACAGCCGATGGCCGCAGCCGCGGGGCCCTGCCCACAACACCAGCAGAGACCACAGCACAGGCCCGGTGGCCAGAAACACCGACTGCCGTGCGATCAGACATCAGGACGGCCTGCTGATGCCGTCTTCCGACCTGGCCTTGACGTTCACGAGGTCTTTTCTCCAATTTGCCTTAATTAAAGAGACAGGCCAGCTTGCTTCCTCTCAGTCTGGTCGTCCGTCTTAATTCTGACGCCCCGCAGCACCCAGGCGATGGCTCATGGCCTTGAGCACCGGCACATGGGAAACCGTTGGCACTCGGACTAAGGAAGCCAGACACGGGCGGGAATCAGCGGGTCCAGACCACCGGCTCCCATGCGCGGGGCGCACAGTGGCGTCAGGACGTGGGCCCGGCTTGCTGCGGGTCAGAATAAAGCCAGCACGTCGATGCAAACACACACCACACAACGTGCACGCAGGGTGTCGGCGTCACACACGCGTGTACGGGCACGTGTGACAGGCACACGCGAGGAGGAGAGCCCCGGCAAATCCACGGGTGCAAAGGAGAACGCGGTCCCGCAGCCCGTGGTCACCACGTGCCTCTGTTCCGCCCGCCTTTCGGCCTTCAGTCAGTGGAACCAGTTTCCAACTTTATTGCCTTCAATTTCCTCTGAACACACAGCAGTGTTCTCTCCCCACTTAAAGTCTGAGGAGCTGGGACATTTACATGGAAACAAGGTGATTTTCCGGCTGGGAGGCCTACACCCACGCGGTTATTTAAAGTCCTCCCTCCAGGACTCCGCAGAGAGGCCACAGGGTCAGAATTTCTGGGTCCAAAGGCGGTGACATCCTGCCCCCAAGCCACTCGCGCTCCGAAGGCAGAGGCCCGGGTAAGACCAGCAGGACGCTCGATCGGGCTGGAAATGGAGATGCTCGAGCCCCATCCTGGAAACCTTCCGCGGACCCCCTCCCCAGCGCACCCGCGGCAGGGCGGGACTCAAAGGCACTAGTCCATCTGTCCATACGGCAGCGCGGGGGGCGGGGCAGGAGGTGGAGAGGATGCTGGCCACGGAGGCCGGGGGTCCCTGTACCCACCCTGCTCCAGTGCGACCTGGCTTGACTCCTCCCGGGAATCATCACTTCCCAGGCCAGCCCAGCCACCTCGAGAACCGGGTGGGGCCCAGAAGCCTCGCTACCTCGGGGCAGCCGGCCCCCGCCGCCCAGCGCGCGCGCAGCCCTCACTGCGTCCCGGTGCGCGCTCAGCTGTGGAGCTCTGCCGCCAGCGCAGCGGGTCGGGAGCCGGGAGCGCCGAGGGAGCGCCCGTCCAAGGTTACGGATGCCCCCCACTGCCTCGCAGGAGGCCTGCCCGCACGGCCTGACGCCGCTCACGCGGGGCCGGGCCCTCGCACTCAGCAGCGGCAGGAAGGGAGACGCCTACCCACTCGCAGCCACAGGAACACGGGGCCGGCGGCCTGGCAGCGCCAGCTCAGTCCCGATGGTGAGCCCGAAGCCCCGGCCCCCCGGCCCCGGCGAGCTCGGGACAAGCCGCGTGTCGGGGTGTCTGCTCAGGGCGCGAAGGTGGGGCTGAAGGCTGTGTTCCCGCCAGGAGGGAGCGGCTGTGCGGCAGTGACGCGGCTCGGCTATTTCAGGGCCTGAATTTGTGCTTTTATTTATTTAACTTGAGAGGAAATTGTACTTTCTCATGACTCATTTCTCTCAAGATGGCGTCTCCAGCATTTTTAGTGCGGAAACCATCCTGCGTGCAGCTGGCCAAAAATAGGTCTAAGATCAAATCAACCCCATTTATGTTATTGGGCCATCCTTTAAAAGGCGAGCCTATCAGAAGCACAGCTGGGAAGAACCCTGAATATCAGGATTTTTCCATAAAAAATTCAACAGTATTCTGCTGAAAATAGGTGCATGCCTGCTAAGTTGCTTCAATCATGTCCAACTCTTTGTGACCCCATGGACTGCAGCCCACCAGGCTCCTCTGTCCATGAGATTCTCCAGGCAAGAACACTGGAGTGGGTCACCATGCCCTCCTCCAGGGGATCTTCCCGACCCAGGACTCGAACCCACATCTACTGTATTGGCAGGCAGGTTCTTCAACATTAGCGCCACTTGGGAAGCGGCTGAAATAGGAACCTTTCCTAAAACATACACCTGAAGGATGTCAAGCCTTGGAGCTCACTCACAGGATGCAGCATGCAGCGCGGGGCTGGGGACCCACCCGCACCCACACTCCTGCCCATCAGCAGCCCTCCGACTGTGGGAAGCACGCACACTGCCCCAAGGCTCACACGGCAGCAGTCTGCCTCATTTGTCCGTCATCCAAAGACCACTCAGACTTCAGTCTCACAGCCTCAAAAAAAACCCCAAAAGATAAAAAAAAAAAAGACAAGACACCAAGAGGAAGACATGAGATGGGCTAAAATGCAGTGTTGATGAAAACCACGGAACTCACGCCTGCAGATCCTTGGCCCAGAGCTGCGCACCCAGACGCTGCCGCGGCTCTGCCAGCCTCTCCCAACCGCCAGCAGGTGGAGCGCGTGCTCAGTCAGCACTGGGCGGGAAAGCGGGGGTCGTGGCACGAAGAGGGGTGTTCCGCAGCAGCTGCAGGAGGAGCCCTCCAGGGGCTTCGGGAGGAGGCTGGCGTCAGGGCTGGTGGGGGTGGGGGGCTGAGCTGGCTCCTGGCCAGTAGGAAACGCTACCCAGCCTGGAACTCACCTGCCTGCTCACTGCTCGCTGGCTTGCATTTCTGTCTACAAATGTCTTGAAAGAGTCGTAGGTTAAAGTCTCTGTGCATAACTCACACGCTGCTCTCTACACTTAGGAAGTTTAGTGGTTAGTCTTAAAGGCAGCCTCTTGCTAAAACAAGCAACAATATGTAAGCTTTGATAAAGAATAGTAGCTATTCTCTGAAAGATAAACAAGACCCACTTACAGTCCCTTCAAAGTTAAAAAGTTTGTATCAGCAGGTGAAGAAAAGCCAGTCAACTGCAAACCTCCAGGAAGACGCATGGTAGGACCCAGCTCAGTGCCGCAGGGCGAGGAGAAGACTGGCAGCGAAGGGGTTACGGGCGGGCTTGCAGGAGGCCGCCGGCCGCCTATAAAGCCTGCGGCCGCCAGGGGCAGGCCTGGCTGGAGGGCGGCGGGCGGGCTGGCCGAGGGCTGGGTGCCTCGGCTTCCTGCTCCTCCCCGCTCCTCTCTGGAGTCCTGCAAAGGCCCTGATTCCACCCCAAGCCCAGAGTCACTGCTGCTCCCCCGCAGGGAGGCGTCGGGAGGCTGGCTGAGCCCCGCTCCCAGGGCTGGGACAGGTCTGCTCAGAACAGCGCAGGCCAGGTGGCCAGAGGCAACACAGGTAAGGGGGTCCAGGAGGCTGGGTTGGGTGGGCTCACCTGCGGTGGTGAACAGCGGCCAGGCTGATGTGGACAACCCGGGTGCCCCACTGGGACTTCGATGCGGAGGCTCAGTGGGAAGGTTCTTTCGTATCACAGGACAGAGGGCATAGTGAGCGGCTTTTGTCCTCTGACGGCCGGCACTTTCCTTTCTCCTTCGGTGAGGATGCCCAGCAGCCTGAGGTTCATTTAGTATGTAGAACACACAGCTAATACATCTCCCTGGAAAAGGAAATGGCAACCCACTCCAGTGTTCTTGCCTGGAAAATCCCATGAACAGAGGAGTCTGGCGGGCTATAGTCCATGGGGTCGCAAAGGGTCAGACACGACTGAGCCACTCAGCACAACAGATCTCAGAAGAACGTGGCTCATTTGTCTATATCTGGACAAGTGGTGGCAATCTGAAACAAGACAAGGTCCTGCTGTTTAAATAACACTCACCTTTCTATCTGTAAATCTGTGGCCGACTTTCATGAGGAAAGTGTGTCAGCAGTTAAGACTCACGCCTGTCTTTCCTCAAGGCCAGCACAGAAATGGCAGCAGCAGTCAAGGGCGGAGGGGCACTTGCTCAGAAAGGAGGCGCAGCAGAGCCCTGCAGGCTCTGCTCGCCTGGGGCTTCCGGAGAGTCAGCCCAGAACTTCCCAAAAGTCCCGCATTCAAAGAGCAAAGCAAACACTCTAAGCAGCTTTTACAAAGAAATTTTAAAACAGAGGCTTTAAACATTATAGATGGGATCCAAGAACAATGGCGTTTATCTGGTTCAAACTGGGACTACTGACCAAAGACAAGTAGAGAACACAGACCCACCAGTAAGATCCAGTTTATCAACCCCAGAAGCAGAGGTTACTGAGTCTTTTTAAAATAACTGACACCGGGGTCCTGATTTATCTCTTTCCTTTCCTTGTTTTTAACTGTTTTTTCAAGTGCTCGCTCAGGAAGTGGCTGTCGCTTTGGCAACACTTTGGAAACGATTCTCAACCACCTCGCAGGTGAGGCGGAAACTCTCCAGGCCGGGTTGCTAGGGCTCCTCCCTCCCACCCTGCTGCCTGGCCACCTGCCCCCCCCCAAGCCCGGGACACCCCGATACCCCAGACCCTGCCTAGAGGCTCAGGGAGCACGTGAGCTGAGCCCATGTCCAGCTGGGCGCTGGCGGCCACCAGGGCAGGACTGGCAGAAGCAGAGGTCCGGGAGGGTTTCTCTCCCAGCCTCCCAGTCACAGCGTTTCTAGGCTACAAGGAGCAGTAAGGAGACACATTTGATTTACGATAACCAACAAAACAGAAAGACAAATTTTAAATTTTAGGTCCTGAAACAATGACCACTTTTTTTCACTGCATGTTAGCACCGACCTCAGGATCGGCCAGAACCACTGGATTCCTTCCACCTGTGCGACTGTAAGAGCAAAGCCAGCGGCACCTCTGGCGTGTGCTGGGTCCACTCTATTCCAGAGTCACTTTTCCCCCCCTCATCCTCCTAAGGCTGCCCCCGCAACCCAACATCCACCCTGCTACCTCCCGAGCTGTGTCTGGTGGGCCTCAGGCCCAGGGCCCTGGAGCCTTGGGAGAACCCAGGTGTTTTCTGCGCGTGACTCCCCTGCTCCAGCTCAGGGCTGGCCACCCTCCAGGCTGAGGGGACACACCCAGCCCACCTGCGCGCATGTGCTCCCCCGCACTGGCACGCCCTGGCGCCCGCTGACCCTCTGCTCTCGTTTGCCAGGTGCCCCGGAGGGAAGGCACCGGCTCGGTGTGGACACGGACCGCAGCCTCTGGCTGCACAGGTGCCCAGGGACCCACTCTGGCCTCACGGTCGCCTGGCTCACTTCCAGGAGCACCACCTCTCTCTCTCAAGATGTGTTTCCTGCTCAGCACGGGCTTCCGGGAGCCACGCAGCGCATCCTGAGAGGCCAGCAGCCCCGGGGGCCTGGCTTGACATGGAGCTGCCGCCGGGCGCCCACAACGGCACAGCTGCAGGGCTGGAGCTGCCGCGCGCGCTGGCCAACGGCTCTGCAGCGCTTTCAGAGCGGCAGCAGTACGCCATCGGGCTCTTCCTGTCCTGCCTGTACACCATCTTCCTCTTCCCCATCGGCTTCGTGGGCAACCTGCTCATCCTGGTGGTGAACATCCGCTTCCGGGAGAAGATGACCATCCCCGACCTGTACTTCATCAACCTGGCGGCCGCAGACCTGGTCCTGGTGGCGGACTCGCTCATCGAGGTGTTCAACCTGGGCGAGCAGTACTACGACATCGCCGCGCTCTGCACCTTCATGGCGCTCTTCCTGCAGGTCAACATGTACAGCAGCGTCTTCTTCCTCACCTGGATGAGCTTTGACCGCTACCTGGCCCTGGCCAAGGCCGTGCGCTGCGGCCCGTTCCGCACCAAGCCCCGCGCGCGGCTGAGCTGCGGCCTCATCTGGATGGCCTCCGTGTCCGCCACGCTGGTGCCCTTCACGGCTGTCCACCTCCAGCACAGTGAGGATGCGTGCTTCTGCTTCGCAGACGTCCGGGAGGTGCAGTGGCTGGAGGTCTCGCTGGGCTTTGTGCTGCCCTTCGCCATCATCGGCCTCTGCTACTCGCTCATCGCGCGAGTGCTGGTGAGCGCGCAGCGGCGCCGCGGCCTGCGCCCGCGGAGGCGGAAGGCACTGCGCATGATCCTGGCCGTGGTGCTGGTCTTCTTCGTGTGCTGGCTGCCCGAGAACGTCTTCATCAGCGTGCACCTGCTTCAGCGCGCGCCGCCCGGGGCCGCGCCCTGCCAGCGCTCCCCCCGCCACGCCCACCCGCTGGCCAGCCACGTGGTCAACCTGGCCGCCTTCTCCAACAGCTGCCTCAACCCGCTCATCTACAGCTTCCTCGGGGAGACCTTCCGCGACAAGCTGCGGCTTTATCTGGAGCAGAAAACCGGCCTGTCAGCCCTGAACCGCCTCTGCCACGCGGCCCTGAAGGCTGTGGTCCCGGATGGCGCGGAGCAGGCCGAGGTGAAGCTCAGCAGCACCGTGTAGAGGCCCGCAGGGGTGGACGGTGCGGCCCACACGGCCCTGGGGCATCTTTCCGCAGGCCGCTCCCACAGAGCCGCCCCCTGCCTCCGGCACACGCTGGGCCCAGGACAGACGCTTCCGAGGCCCCCAAGGAGAGCAGAAAGGAGGGTGCGGGATGAGGCAGCCTTGTGTCCAGGCGGACGTGCAGTGAGCCCGCCATCTCGGGGACGGAACGCACACGGCTGACGCAAGCTGGAGGTATGGGGCACGCTCCACGGTGGGTGTGCCCCAGCCCCCGCGCCGCCCTCCACACCTGGGGGCAGCTCTGTGCACAGCGTTTCTGCACCTCCTGAAGGGTGGGGCGCGGCAGGCGTGTGAAGAACCTGCCTCTGAGACACAGCGGTGACAGCGACGACAGGGACGGAGACCCTTCTTGTTAAAACAGGAGAAAGAAAACCTAACAACTCTGCGGCTGTTCAGCCTTTTGTCAATAAAACTGTCGCCAGTGCCTCTGAATTCTCCATCTAACGGGTTCCCTGCAGGGGAGGGGGGCACTCAGACTCAGCCGCAGAGCCACCCCTTCCTCACAAGAGAAACACCCCATGTCAGGAGGCCACCCCCCGGGCCCGACGACACTGTCTGAGCCCTGGATGGTCCCGGCGTGTGGAGGGCACCCCACACACCTTGCATGCTCTGGGCACCAGGATAAGCTTCTTGGAGGGGCTTCCCAGGGGAACGCTGGACAACGTTCAGGTGACAGGAGATGAGCCAGTTTTAGCCAGTTTTAACAGTTCTTCGTGGGTGCAAACCTCCAAGAAGAGTCTTTGTCCCAAGCAAGTGCCCACATTCACCAGGCATCTCCAGTGACTCAGGCCCCACTGAGGCTCGCTTCCCTGTGAACGCCCATCTGAGGAGGCGACCGCTCTTGTCAAGCCCCCCGACCCTGGCAAGTGCCCATCGCAGGAGGAGCCCCGGCGCGAGGTGCTCGCCTGCTCTTGTCCCAGCTGGGGGTGGTGGGCAGGTGCGGGGAGACAGTGGGTTAGAGAACCAGGCCTGGCCCAGGCCCTCCAGCAAACCCAGGGCGTGTGCGGGCAGCCCCAAGCGTCTGAAGGGCAGGCACAGGCAGAGACCCTGACTTAACCACAGGGCTCTTCCTGGACCCAGTGCTCTTGAGCCCCTTTTCACCCAAGAGCCTCGCGCCCGGTCCAGAGGCAGAGCCACAACCTGCCCCCGCAGGCTCTAGGCCCGGCGCTCACACCTGCCCTTCTCAGGGTGCGTCCCGGCTCACACCTGCCCTTCTCAGGGTGCGTCCCGGCGCTCACACCTGCCCTTCTCGGGGTGCGTCCTGGCGCTCACACCTGCCCTTCTCGGGGTGTGTCCCGGCTCACACCTGCCCTTCTCAGGGTGCGTCCCGGCTCACACCTGCCCTTCTCAGGGTGCGTCCCGGCGCTCACACCTGCCCTTCTCGGGGTGCGTCCCGGCGCTCACACCTGCCCTTCTCGGGGTGCGTCACGGCGCTCACACCTGCCCTTCTCGGGGTGCGTGTCTGACAGCAGAGGCTGACTCAGCCATTCTGGCAGGAGAGACACAAGGTAAAATCGAGGCGTCCAACGGCTTTGCTGTCTCCCAGTGCCCCAGCTCTCCCAGGCAGTAAGGCTCCTCACAGCCCACCAGGAGCCCCACGGCGGGGAGCAGCTGGCACAAAGGCCAGCTCAGCAGCCAGTGTGATCTCCCAGAGGCCTGGGGCTCTGTAACCTACCCCCCACCCAGGCCCGCGTCCCTGTGGCAGGAGGGCGGCACTCACGTCAGTAGAAGCTGGACTGTGCATGCCCCCCATTGGAGGGAAAGCTGGGGACCTAAACCACCTCCTGGCCGGCCCTTTACCCCATGGATGTGGGGGAGACAACCCTGAGACTATCCTCAACCATCAGGAATCGAGCACATTAGTGACACTGATTCCCAAGGCAGAGGTGCTGTGGCAGAAGCAGACACGGGCGGAAGGGCAGGCGCGGAGCGGCTACAGGGATGGGAACTAGGGCTGGACTTTGGCCCAGCATCTGTGGTGGCAATGAGCTTGGGGCGTGTGGTGTGCTGTGCACACTGGGTGTGAGCACAGGGCATGTGGTATGGTGTGCATACTGGGGGTGAGCACGAGGTGTGTAGTGTGGTGTGCATGCTGGGTGTGAGGACTTGATGGGCGTGGCGTGCATGTGTGTGCTGGCTGTGAGCACAGGGCATGTGGTGTGGAGGGTGTGTGCATGTGTGTGGGCACCTGATGGGTGTGGTGTGTGTGTGTGCGTTCTGGGTGTGAGCCCAGGACATGTGGTGTGGAGTGTGTGCATGTGTGTGCTGGGTGTGGGTACCTGATGGCTGTGGTGTGTGTGTGTGTGTGTGCACTGGGTGTGGGCACCTGATGGCTGTGGTGTGTGTGTGTGCATTCTGGGTGTGAGTCTGGGACACATGGTGTGTAGTGTGTGCGTGTGTGTGCTGGGTGTGGGTACCTGATGGCTGTGGTGTGTGTGTGCGTGCTGGGTGTGAGCCTGGGGCGTGTGGTGTGGTGTGTGTGTGTGGTGCTGGTTGTGAGCCCGGGGTGTGTGGTGTGGTATGTGTGTGTGTGCGTGCTGGGTGTGAGTGCCTGGGGCGTGTGGTGTGGTGTGTGTGTGTGGTGCTGGTTGTGAGCCCGGGGTATGTGGTGTGGTGTGGTGTGTGTGTGCGTGTGCTGGGTGTGAGTGCCCGGGGCGTGTGGTGTGGTGTGTGTGTGTGGTGCTGGTTGTGAGCCCGGGGTATGTGGTGTGGTGTGGTGTGTGTGTGCGTGTGCTGGGTGTGAGTGCCCGGGGCGTGTGGTGTGGTGTGTGTGTGTGGTGCTGGTTGTGAGCCCGGGGTATGTGGTGTGGTGTGGTGTGTGTGTGCGTGTGCTGGGTGTGAGTGCCCGGGGTGTGTGGTGTGGTGTGTGTGTGTGGTGCTGGTTGTGAGCCCGGGGTATGTGGTGTGGTGTGGTGTGTGTGTGCGTGTGCTGGGTGTGAGTGCCCGGGGCGTGTGGTGTGGTGTGTGTGTGTGGTGCTGGTTGTGAGCCCGGGGTATGTGGTGTGGTGTGGTGTGTGTGTGCGTGTGCTGGGTGTGAGTGCCCGGGGCGTGTGGTGTGGTGTGTGTGTGTGGTGCTGGTTGTGAGCCCGGGGTGTGTGGTGTGGTATGTGTGTGTGTGCGTGCTGGGTGTGAGTGCCCGGGGCGTGTGGTGTGGTGTGTGTGTGTGGTGCTGGTTGTGAGCCCGGGGTATGTGGTGTGGTGTGGTGTGTGTGTGCGTGTGCTGGGTGTGAGTGCCTGGGGCGTGCGGTGTGGTGTGTGTGTGTGGTGCTGGTTGTGAGCCCGGGGTATGTGGTGTGGTGTGGTGTGTGTGTGCGTGTGCTGGGTGTGAGCCCGGGGCATGTGGTGTGGTATGGTGTGTGTGTGTGCGTGCTGGGTGTGAGCCCGGGGTGTGTGGTGTGGTGTGGGGTGCACGCTGGGTGTGGGCATCTGATGGGTGTGGTGTGTGTGTGTGTGCATGCTGAGTGTGAGCCCGGAGCGTGTGGTGTGGAGTGTGCGTGTGTGTGTGTATGCTGGGTGTGAGCCCGGGGCGTGTGGTGTGGGGTGCACGCTGGGTGTGGGCACCTGAGAGAGCACGGCAGCTGCACAGGAGCGTCTCCGCTCAGGTCTCTAAGGCCTCTGAAAGCCACATCAAGGACAGTGGGGGCAGCAGGAAGGCAGTCGCCGGCCCAGACCCACTCCCCACCAAGAGCCCACCAGCCTCCAGGTCAAGGGCATGTGAGCCCCTGAGCCCACCATGCCCTTTGGCACGCTCTAAGGCCTGCAACCACCAGCAAGCCCGCAGGGAAGGGCTGTGGGGCCGCAAGACGGGGGAGGGGGAGTCTCAAGGAAGCGGGGGCACCAGCCGTCACAGCAGGACCTGCCCCGGCACCTCAACACCAGCGCCAGGGCCCATGTGGCTCCACGTGGCTGGAGAGCCCAGGGAAGGCCCTCCCATCCTGGGTGGTCCCCGCCACAGCCTCACCTGCAACACCCAGTTCAGTGCCGTCAGAGAGCCGGCTGCTCTGAGTGGGTCTGGATTTTGCCATTGTCCAGAGGGCGGGGATCTCATCCGGGAACAAGGGTTTTACAGGCTAAAGAAACACAGAACAAAAGTGCACCGAACCCTGAATGCGACTCTAAGCCTCGTCAGTGGGTGAAGTCACTCTAAAACTTATCACAAGAAATCAGCTGCAAGGGAGTCCTGGAGAGAGTCCAGTCACTGCAAGGGCGCTGTCCCCGTCTGTCCAGGGACTGGCCGCGCTGCCACCCGGGACGCACACGGGCCCCCCGCAGGCCCCCCACCCCAGGAGCCTTGGGCTCTCCAAGGGAGGGCACGACCAGCTCCCACAGCCAACCAGACAGGAGGTGCAGCCCTGCTCGGAAGGCTCCCTCTGCAGCTGACGGGTCAGTTTTCTCTGCTGACTCGACAGTGTAAACCGGCTGGAGAGGAGGAAGACCACGGCGGCCACCATCTCCACTCAGGTTCCAGCCCCACCCTGCCACCCGCTGAACCCGCTGCGCGCGGAGTCAGCAGGAGGGTTGAGGGCCCACACACATGGCTGAGGAAGTCAGTGAGGTCGCCCAGGAGGCCACCCCAACGGGCAGCCCGAAAGCCTCCGCCTGGGGCAACACCTGCAAAAACCAGGGAAGATTAGGAAGAACGGGCCTCCCAGACCCATTTCCCAGGAAGATCCGCCAGGGTCCTCACCAACCTGGGCCTGGCTGGGAAACGCCCGTGAATAGTGTTCTAAGAGCAGTGGTGGGGAGCGGGAGAAGACGGCCCTGGCATCCAGTGGAGACTCTGTGCTCCCGAGGGGGCGGGGGTCAGGTTCGATCCCTGGCAGGGAACTATCACCCCACATGCCTCATGGCCAAACAAACAGAAGCAGAAGCACCATTGTAACAAATCCAATAAAGACTTAAAAATAAAGCAGTCCCCATCAAAAAACTTAAAAAAAAAAAGCAGCAGCCTGGGGCCGGGGTGGGGGAGGGAGAACCGGACGAAGATGTCAAAAGGCACAACCTTCCAGCCTGAAAGGCCGGGGGAGCCGGCCCAAACAGGGCCAGGAAGCCACTGCTGGCTGCCTGGAGCCATCACCTCTGCGTGCGATGGCTCTTCCCTGGAAGGCTCTGTATTCTGGGGGCTCTGTGTCACAGCAGCTGGTCTGCGTGCGATGGCTCTTCCCTGGAAGGCTCTGTATTCTGGGGGCTCTGTGTCACAGCAGTTGGTCTGCGTGCGATGGCTCTTCCCTGGAAGGCTCTATATTCTGGGGGCTCTGTGTCACAGCAGTTGGTCTGCGTGCGATGGCTCTTCCCTGGAAGGCTCTGTATTCTGGGGGCTCTGTGTCACAGCAGCTGGTCTGCGTGCGATGGCTCTTCCCTGGAAGGCTCTATATTCTGGGGGCTCTGTGTCACAGCAGTTGGTCTGCGTGCGATGGCTCTTCCCTGGAAGACTCTGTATTCTGGGGGCTCTGTGTCACAGCAGTTGGCCTGGACCCTGACGCACGTCTGTCCGTAAGCCTCAGTCTGTGTCCTGCGTGCTGAGCCCCGGGTCCTGGCACCGAGACGCGCACCCCAGACCCAGGTACGCCCATCGCGCACTTCCGCCCCTGCCCCGCACCAGGTGGGGCCTGGCTCCAGCTGCCGTGCACCTCCAGGCCAGGAGGGCTGCTGGGTGGAGGTGTCTGGCTTTGGTGGCCACCGTGCTCAGCCCTGAAGAACGGGCCAGGCCAGCGGAGGCTTGGGACTCG
Organism: Moschus berezovskii; assembly: GCF_049115385.1. Lineage (NCBI taxonomy): Eukaryota > Metazoa > Chordata > Mammalia > Artiodactyla > Moschidae > Moschus > Moschus berezovskii. The sequence continues at coordinate 653,569 of NC_142486.1, forward strand.
AAGGCAGAGCCAAACCTGGTGGTCACGGGAGAGCCAAGCCCTCAATCCCACTTGCCTTTTAACACACGGCTTCTGAGCAAAAACTCAGTGGGTCAACACCTGGAGGCCAGGGCCTGCGGACGTGCAGGTGCGTCCCTGATGGACACCTGGAGGCCGGGGCCTGCGGATATGCAGGTGTGTCCCACCGCCTCAGGTGTGCATCTGAGGGATGAGCTCCTCCAAGCTCCTCAAGGCACGCTCCCCGGGGACGGCCCAGCTCAGACGGGCTGGCCTCAGCCAGGAGCCCTCCGCTGACACCAGACGCCATCTCTGCCCCTCGCAGCGGGAGACATGAGCTCTGTGCCTGGGAAAACCGTCTTCAAAGCTGCAACTGTTTTCCCAGCTGTGAGCGCTCCATCCTGGGAGCTCTTTTCATTCCACTGCGAAAATACTTTTGAAAGACTGAACAAATATTGGGCCTCATCTGTCCATTCTGGCATTTCAGACCCAAAACTAGAGAACTTTCTCGAGTACATTGTCTGATGGGCCACTGAGTAACATTCTATAGTTAGGAGTAACCCTTCTAATGAAGCTAGCTTCCTGAAATAAACGTGGCATCAACTCTCGAGAACAATAAGCCGAGTGGCTCCCTACGGGCAGGGACGTGGAGGTGGTCTCGGCAGAGACGACAGGACAGGTCTTCCCTGCCCCCACGTTCTGCTCTGTGCATACACTGGGTGCAGGCTCGGTGACACACCGCGTCCCGAACAAGCACCTTCGAGCAGAGCTGCCCTGAAGCTTCAACACCCCCAGTTCACAAACAGCGGGGGTCACAGTGCCGTCCCAGTTCAGGAAGGACCACGGCCCCCTCCCAAAGCCTGGGCACGGCAGACCCCAGGAGACTGGCCCCAGGGCGAGGGTGGGGGACAGGCCGGGGCCTCCAGGAGCACGGCACAGGAGGGGCCCTCCTGAGTCAGGGCAGCTGGCGCGCGTCCCGCCACTCCTCAAGGCACAGCGTCTGCACGGGGATGGGAGCAGGCCGGGCCCACGGGCCCACCGCATCTCTGCGCCGCTTCACAGCATGTGCTCCTGCTTGATAAAGAGGGTGGGGGCTTTGCCTTTAAAGGTTACATCAAGGACGATGTCAGAAAGGACCGGATACACAGCCCGTCAGAGACACCTCGGAGGGACCGAGAGGGGAAGCGTGGGGCGGAAGGGCAGAACCGGGCCCTTTGAAACTTCCCTTGAGGATTCGGATGCTGTTCATTTAGAAGGCAGACACAGCAGCCCCTCCTGGGACGAGGAGCTCTGCTCCCCACGTCCTGAGACACGGGTGATGAGGGGGCAGTGGGCCTGCCGGGATGGATGGAGCCAGGCCCCGAGGCGTCTCTGGGCACCAGCGGGTGATCCGGACCCACCAGGAGAAGCCCCCAGGTCCTTCGAGCCCCTCCATGTCCCAGGTCTGCGCTGGGGGACGGGACAGCTCTGGGCCCCATCCCGGCCACCCACGGCTGGAGGGGCAGGCAGACAGAGGCTGGAACCTCACAGGCTCACGCAGGGCACTGTGCCAACCCAAGTGCCAACCGCAGTTCCCCTGGGCTGGCAGGGTTCCTCTGTCTGGCTTCTGTATGCTTCTATTTCCTTTTTTCTTTTTTATCCATTTGTCCATGTATAACTCAGGAAAAATAATAAACACTGCTTTTTTAAAAATTATGTTTTGCTGAGTGATTTTCTGCTGACCACGAGGAAGCAGAGCTCACACACACAGCCCCGCTGACGGAACGGCAATTCGAGCTTTAGACACCGCATGGGGATGGTGGACAGAGGGCCCAGGGCTGGGGGGCGCTGGGCGGCTTCCAGCTCCACCCTAAGGCCCAGAGGCGACAAAGGACCAAGAAAGCCCATTCAGAGATGCAGGCCCACAGCTTACAGCCAGCCTACTAACAGACCACAGGCCCTGGGGCGCAGCCCTGAAGACGTCCTGGAAAAGGGCCCAGAGTCACACTGCAGGCAGGGTAAAGGCCGTGTCTAGTGTGGACGCAGCAGATGGTGCTGCCAGCAGGCCAGGAAGGTGCGTCACACACCTGCCCAGCAGTTCCTAGAGTTAATAAAGGCAACAGCACACGGGCAGACTTGGAAAAGCAAGTCTGCTGGTTCCCGGGACAAGTCAGGCCGTCCTCATCAACGTGAGCACAGCAAGAGGGCAAACGCTAGAAGAGCCGGAGAAGCCGGCACCACCCCCCACCCTGCCCCGCCCCCCCCAACGATGGACGACAGGGGCGTGGAGGGGGCGGCGGCCTGAACAGCTGCACACACGTGACCCGCACGACCAGCAGTCACATCCAGGTGTTTCCCCCGAGACAGGAACACGCACTCGTGGACGCTCCCAGCACTGCACCAGTGAAAGCCAGGACTGCAGACGGGCTTCCCTGTGGCCCTGGGAGCTGCTGGTCACGGCAGGGCGGGGTCGTGACACCTGCGGTCACACTGCGCAGAAACACACGCACACACGCGTGCAAAGCTGGCATTTGAGCGCGCTAGTGGGCGGCACCGACGCCCTCCTGGGTGTGACCCCACAGCCCGTTATCAACAGGGGAGACCAGGCACAGACCACTTGTGCCTCCCCCGAGTCTCTGCAACTCCCGCCATGACCTCAGACGACACTGAGGCGCCAGCGCACACCAGTCAGCACAGCCGCCATCGACAAGTCCAGGAACAGTAAACGCTGGAGCGGGCATGGACAAGAGGGAGCCCTCCCACATGGCGGGAGTGTAACCTGGTGCAGCCCTCACGGAGAACAGTGTGGAGGGTCCTTAAACTAAAGTCAGAGCTGTGGATGACGCAGCGAGTCCACCCCTGGGCATGTGTGTCTGGATGACGCAGCGAGTCCACTCCTGGGCGTGTCTGGATGACGCAGCGGGTCCACTCCTGGGCGTGTGTCTGGGAAGACACACACACCCTGGTGTTCACGGTAGCACTGCTCACAGCAGCCAAGATAAGCAGCCAACTTAACACCCACCAGGAGAGGAGCACACAAAGAAGACGAGTTGCACACATGGAGTACTGTGCGCTCAGGCACTCCAGTCCTGTCCTCTCTGCCACCCCACGGGCTGCAGCCCGCCAGGCTCCTCCGTCCATGGGATTCTCCAGGCAAGAATACTGGAGTGGGTGGCCATTTCCTTCTCCAGGGGACTTTCCCAACCCAGAGATGGAACCTGCACTGCAGGCAGGTTCTTTACCGCAAGCGCCATAGTGGAATACGACTCAGCCATAAAGAGAATGAAATAAAGCCACTGGCAGTAACATAGGTGGACCCAGAGACCACCCTATTAAGCCAAGTCCGAGAAAGACAAGTATCGGATTGTGTCACTCCCAGTGGAGCCTAAAACATGACACAAACTATCTGTGAAACAAAGAGACTCACAGACAAAAGGAACAGGCCAGCGGTGCCAAGGGGCGGGCGGGAGGGCTGAGCTGGGGGCCGGGGGTCTGCGGGCGCATGCGCGCACGCACGCGCTCAGAGGTGGACGGACAGGGCCCTGCGGTATGTGCCGCACACGGAGCTCCAGCCACTGCCCTGTGACGGACCGCGACGGGAGCGGGCGGGAGAGAGGGTACGTGCGCGCAACTCAACCACTATGCTGTAAAGCAGAGATTAACACGCCGCACACGAACCACACTGCAGGAAGATTTAAAAATAAACATGCAGTCTACTCTGTCAACACTCCGACAGAGTTGCTTTAAAAAACCTACACACACAGGAAGACACGACTATACCCCAAAGACAGGCCAAGACTGCAGCCACAGTGGACAACAGCAAGCGCTGGCGAGACCTGCCACACGGCTGCGCGCAGGCTCGTAAACACACGCTTCCACAGATCCTTCCCAGTCCTACGAGTCCACCAGGAAAAACAGAGACAGAGGCCCCTGTACACAGCACGTCCAGAACAGCCTTGAACTGGCCACAGCCCAAGTGTGGAGACCTCGGTGTGGAGTGGCTACTCAGTGTGCAGTGAGTCCAGGGGCAAGGGGGGCCCGGGGCAGGGGCCACCCTCAGGGTCTCTGACCTCAGGGTCCGAGGCCCGGAACCCTCTTAGCTCCGGAAGCCCATGGTTCGCAGCCTCCAGCGGCTGACCACCGAGAGCTCAGGGCTCACAAAGCAGGAAACAAGAACAGTGGAAGAGGGAGCTTCTGCTGAGAAAACAAGCCGGGCCCCCAGGGCGCTGTCTGCACAGACCAGCAACCCCTCACCCACACTGGCTAACCACCAGAAGTCCGCTGCCAGACCAGTGACATTTCTTGAGGCAAATACCATTGGTATGAAGTCACTTTACTGAGCAAATTCTCAAGGCAGGAAGTTCACAGCCTCACTTGATGGTTTTATGAAGCACGTGTGGGCTTCCTGCCCACAGAATCCCTGTCTTATTATTCCAGGTTAGAAGGAAGGAGCCAAGAGGCCCCGCTTTACCTCCAAGGACACGGGGGGCCACAGGAGCCCGCTGCCCCGTCACCTGTCAGCCGGGCCTGCGAAGACATGGAGGCCCACGGGGGCCCAGGCTCGGGGTGCACAGACTGGACACAGAGCACAGGTGGGCCTCCCCACCCCCGACGGCCACGCGGGCGGAGGGCCAGAGGTCGACACGTGCCATCGCGGCCTGCCCGCCACCACCAAACGGCGCTGCCCAGAGCGGAAGGCGCAGGGGCAGCGCCGCCTCAGTCGGGGACCCGAGTGAGGCCTCTGCCCGCCCCCGCCAACCAGGGACCATGCCTGGGACCCAGCCTCTCTGGCCAGCCCCACTGTGAGGCCGGCAACGCCCCACACCTCTGCCCCTGCACCTCAGGCCCCGAGAACCCGAGGTCAAGGCACTTCTGTCAACGGAAACAGGCTTTGCAGACATAAAGAACTCGTTTTAGCGAGACCAGAGCGGAAGGCTGGGCTGATGTCCCGCAGGCCCCGACCCCGTCCCCAGGCAGCCTGCTGAGACAGCGGCGAGAGGCAGCCAGCTCAGCTTAGATGCCCCCAACCCCGGTGGCAGGCCGGCACTGGCTCCAGGGCAACTGCTGCTCTGGGGCGTCTCCCCCGTGCCATGTGGCTCAGTGTCTGCACTGGTATCTCCCCAGGGTGGGGGAACCGTGGCCTGGAGACCCCTCACCTCCACGCACGTCATGCTGCCCAGACACGTCCTCCTGCCTGTCAAGCCGGAACCCCATTTGGAAGGGGCTATCTGCCCAGCTCACAGGGAGGGTTAAGAAGCTACAAGACGGGCAGATGGCCAACTCCAGGACCTGTGGCTCGAGCACCACCCTTGGAACATAAAGACCTGCGAAGCATCTACATCACAAGCCCCTCCAGGAGGACCAGGAAGCAGTCAGGGCCAGGCAGGGCCTTCAAAGAAGCAGCTGGCCGGCCGGCAGACCCAGCACAGGAGTGGGCCTCATGGCCTCGGGCCCCACTCCCCCACTATGCCAGCCTGAGGCCCCGTGGGTCAATATGGTGACCTGTGCTGACCAGGACTGAGAAGTGGATGGGCCCTGCTGCAGAGACGTCACGCGCTGTGGACCGACACAGCAGGGCAGCGGGGACTGAGAAGGGGGCGCACCAGGGACAGCCCGAGCCAGGTGCCCCCGGCTCTGCTGCGGGGCAGCCCCTGGGGACCCTCAGCCCTCCCGGCGGAAGCTCAGGGGCCATGCTGTGGGAAGTGACCACACAGGCACCTGTGGGTCCCTGGACGGCACTTCCGGGAGCACAGTGGCTCCTCGGGCTCCTGGCAGGGCGGCGGTGGGGCAGTACTTTTCCACAGGCTTCCACCACCCACCCTGTGCGGACGGAAGGGTCCCTCCTTTAAAAAGGCAGGGCCAGGTGGCTCCCTGGCTTCCCACAAGAACCAGAGGCCAAGCGGGTGAAGCAGCGTTTTGATGTGGTCTTGATGAAGCAGCATCCGTCTCCTCCTCGGAGGACAGCCCTGGAGACCAGCCCCGAGCGGGGGGCCGCCCAAGACACCCCCTCCCCAGCACCCCCGGGGGCCCTGCGCTGCAGCTAGCAGGGGAACACCAGCTTTTCCCCGCTTTTGTTTTCCATATTTCTTTCAATCAACAAGCACTTAAATAACAAAAAAAGATCACTTTTTAAAAAGTCGCCTGAATTTAAGGATCATTATCGGTCTTAGGTAGAAATTTTAAACTGTGCTATACTTAGTGGTAAAGAACCCGTCTGCCAATATAGGAAATATAAGAAATGTAGGTTTGATCCCTGGGTGGGGAAGATACCCTGGAGGAGGGCACGGCAGCCCACTCCAGTACTCTTGCCTGGAGAATCCCATGGATGAAGAAGCGTGGCGGGCTGCAGTCCGTGGGTCAGAGAGTCAGACATGACTGAAGCAATGCAGCGTACGTGCGTATTTATCACAAACCCAGGCTGCTCAGTGACCAGCAGCTGGCAGGCAGAGACCGCTAAGAGCTGGAGATTTCAACAAAATCACGACGCAAGGGTGACAGTGTGGCATCCATTTCAGTGGAGACTAGAAAAAGCAGCAACGTGTCCTGGAACAGGCCAGAGAAATCCACGAGTCCTGAGGGTCTGCAGGGATTCGGGGCCGGACCCTGAATGGGAGCTGGAATAGCTGTGAAAACCGTGTCCGTCTGGGCTCTGGGCACCAAGAAGCACGGACAACGCGGGGCTCCGGCAGCAGAGAAGGCGAGGACAGCAAGGACAAGCCCAGGGGCGCGGGGCTGGCCGCGAGCCCGGGCGGGAACAGACGCAGGACCAGGGACGCGGCCACCAGCTGACGCAGCCTGCAGGCACGGGGGCGCCCTGGCCAGACGGGCACCAGGGAGAAGGTGGGGAAGGGGTACCCGGGATGGTGGGGTGGCTCTCACCTTGACTCAGGGCAGGGACAGCTGAGACGACCCCGACCCAGGGGCCCCTCCCTCAGCACCTGCACCTGCCCACCCACCGTGGAAACAGAGCTGCCCAGAGGACGGCACCCTGGGGTCCCAACAGTCCTGCACGAGGCCCCAGCCCCCCACACGGCATCCCCACCCTCACTGAGCATGCAGGGCAGCTGAGTGTGCCCCGACTCCTGGCCTTGCACACAGCCCAGGCTCAAAACAGAGACAGAGCTGGAGACACGGCTCCCCAGAGCGAGCAAGGCCAGCAACCCCACCCACTCGCCGGGTAGCGCTTCCATCACACTCTCCCAGAAAAACCGGACTAGGACCCAGTCAAGTGGCTGATTAAGGGCAGATCCTCACAGCGAAGTCTGATCACAGCCCCAAACCACCCAACACGACGCGGGGCGGCAGCGACGACACTGCCCTCCTTGTGGTCCCTGGGCGCTCTCGCGGGTGACCCGAGGACAGGAGGCTGCTCAGGCCTGCCCCGGCAGGCACCTCCACCCGCCACGTGGGTAAGAGAGAGGCGTGTCTATCAACTGTCACTTCCTGTCGAATGACTGCTCAGGACCTCTGACAGCTGATGCCGTCTAATCAACAACACACTAGATCAGAGTCAGCTCGGCATAGAGAAAAGTTACACTCAGAACCTGGTGGCAACAGCAGCAGCTGTAGACGAGACACGTGTCTGAGTGGATTCAGAACACGTTTAGATGTAACCGCTAAACAAACACAGACCCCCAGGCCAGGCCCCTCCACCCCCGCCGCCCCGTGTGCGAGGGGCTCAAGGCTGAGCTCCATGCAGCCTCACCACCCGGCACCCCACCAGGCCACTGAAGCCCATCACACCCGGAACCCCACCGGGCCATTGAAACCCCATCACCCCACCAGGCCACTGAAGCCCATCACACCCGGAACCCCACCGGGCCATTGAAACCCCATCACCCCACCAGGCCACTGAAGCCCATCACACCCGGAACCCCACCGGGCCATTGAAACCCCATCACCCCACCAGGCCACTGAAGCCCATCACACCCGGAACCCCACCGGGCCATTGAAACCCCATCACCCCACCGGGCCACTGAAGCCCCGTCACCCCTCCGGGCCACTGAAACCCCGTCACACCCGGCACCCCAGTGGGCCACTGAAGTCCCATCATACCCAGCACCCCATTGGGCCACTGAAGCCCCGTCACACCCGGCAGCCCACAGCACCCCGAGGTTTGGCAGCTGAAAAAGGGCAGCTCTGTGGCTCTAACCTAGTTTTCTGAAACTCTGATCTGCCCCACAGTTGCGTCGAGAAGGCACAGTGCATGTCTACCGGGGCTGCCCACCCCGACGCCAGCCGCGTGACCACCAAGTGCCCTTCCAGGTCCAGAAACAAGGCGAGGCCAGTGTGCCCGCCTCACCTACCTCGGCAGGAGCCGTCCCGGTGCCCGGCGGGGCCATGCGTGCCACTGGCATCTCTACAGCTGACACCTTCTTCAGTTTTTTGCTCTTTTTCTCTGCCACTTTGCTCTCTTTTCGCTTCTGTTTTGCCATCTCGCAACAGACAAGCTGTAAAGACACAGGAAATAAGAATTCTCATTAACAGAGGGCAGGGTGTTATAAAAGAAATACAGAGTAGTTCAGAAAGTACGGGAGACACACAGCCAGCTTTACAAAGTCAAACCCCTCTTTTCATCACCAGGGGACAACTTAAAGTGTGGTGGATCTCCAGCTTTTTCTGAGTATTTTATTTAACCTAGCTACCATCACAACATGAACACAGGCTTTTAAAAGTAGAAGAAGAGCCTTCCCTGGTGGTCCAGTGTTGAGACGCCATGCGTCCACTGTGGGGGCACAGGTTCAGTCCCCGGTCGGAGAACTAAGAGCCCTCAAGCCGTGCAGTGCCGCCTCCACCCCCAAAAAGAGGGAAAGAGATATCCTTTTTAGTGACAGGATCCAAACTTTCCACAAATCGTGAACACCGCTCTATTCACTAGTTAATGATGTTGGCAGTCCTCTCACTTTCTCCTGTTAAGGATTAACTCACACCTCCCCACCGGGGGGAGCTGCCGTCCCACAAGCTGGTGGTGACTGTCGAGCAGTCCCTCGGGCCTCGGTCACCCGTGGCTGGACGTGGCCGGACGACTCAGGGTGACCTCCGTGGTGGTGGAAGCAGCCCCATCGGGCCTCTGTGAAGGACCGACGTGGGTCTGAGAAGGTCTAGCTCTGTCTCCTCGAGTGCAGGGCTAACTCGAGCTCCTCGTACGGACAGAAGGACGCCCGTGAACTCCAGAACCAGCCTCCCTTGTGGGACCAGATGCTGAGGGAGCCAAGGAAGACCATGGAGGTGCCAGAGCCTGGAGAAGCGGGGCAGGCGCCGGGAGCACCGCCCACCTGAGGGGCCCCAGCCACGGGGACCTCCAAGGGGCAGCGTCTGGAAGGCCGTCCCCAGGGCCTGGCCCACCCTGGGGGAGGCACAGAAAATGACCTGCTCCTCCCACCCCCACCCCACCGGCTGCCCCCTGCGGGTGGCGCCCAACAGGGGCTGGAAACAGGACGGTCTCCGAGTCGCAGCAGCTACACCGTGAGCATCCTGCAGTGCAGGGTTCAAGGCGCTGGGGTGGAGGCCTTGGGCAGCTGGAGCAAACCACACACACACACTCCTCCTCACACGCTGATCAAGCAGGGGATGAGCAGGTCAGCAGAAAGCAGGAGAGGGAATCCCTCCCAATAACTGAAACCCATCAGCACTGTTACAGAGGCAGGTGGGACAGGACGCTAGGATGGTCTACAGTTACGTGTTTAAGAAAACAACAACAGAGAAAGCCACACACAGACTTACAGGCAGATGTCTGACAGATGCAACCAAACAGTCACTTCATACCTAGGGCTGGACTGCAAGGGACTCTCCCGGACCCCTGCAGCTCAGTCTGATTTTGCTTTTTATCAAGGTTTTACACTTGAGAAACTTCATTTTTAAAAGAATACTAGTCCTTTAAAACTCTATCTACAAGTCCTAATAGAATCAACTTTTATTCTAACAAATTACAAGAATGTATTTTGTATTATTTATTCTAAAGTCACCCCCGGCTTCATTTATATGTGTATCTTTACATGTGTACATATGTTATTACACAGACATAAGCACGTAACATGTACATTTTATACACACACAACACGTGCACCGCCTCTCTATAATAGAGGTACTTTGATTTCGGACATCTATCTGCACGGGAACAGACACGAACCCAATGCCTTCTTCCTGTGACACCAGAGCACACTTTGGACTCCCGCACGGAGGCTCAAACACGTAACTCACTCACTCCACAAGTGTTTATCGAGGGCCGGTTCTGTGCCAGGCACTGCTGTAGGCTGAACACAGAGCAAAGAGCAAGGGAAATAAGAGCCTTGACTGAGGAGCTTCCCCTCGAGTGTGAAGTCAATGGAGTGAACGAGTCAATGCTTTTACAGAGACAAACGCTGCCAAGAAAGCACAGCGGGTGGGGTTAGCAGGTGCAGGAGAGGAGCAGACTCGGATGGCAGCAGGGGCCTCTCTGAGGGGCCACATGGACAGAGGGGGCGCAAGCAACATGCCCAGGCCCCAAGCCAGGCACCGTCCGAGAGGCCATCTGCCTGCCCTGCCCTGCCCTCGGGGCCCCGCCCAAGGCATCAGTCTCACTGAGGATTCAGCGCGGCACAGGTGGACAGATGCCACCAGGACATCAGCAGGGAGGACGCACCCAGGTCACCAGCAGCTCCCAGGCAGGTGGCGCCCCCCGCCACTCGCTGTCTCCCCACACAGGTGCCGACCAGGTGCAGGGGCTGCTCCAGACTGGACCACACGGCCCAGATGACCTGCTCCCGAGCGCTCATGTTCTCATAGAGAAACAAACAGGTCAGGAAACGAGGATGACGCTATGCAAACAGAACAGGACGCAGGAAAGGGCCATGGAAAGTGGCGATTATAAAAAGGGTGTCTGTAACGGAAAGGACCCGCTCTCTAAAAACAAGCCAGAGCACCTAAGAATCCCCGTCTGGAGCAAGGAAAGTGCGAGGTGAACTGCAGTACCAAGCTGCACCCACGACCAAGCCAAACAATCACAGGCCACAGGCGAGACAATACAGAGCCAGGATAGTGGGCCTTCTGCCCTCTGTGATCCACGATGACTCGAGCACCAGGAGAATCTCACCACCATGCAATCAGAAAACTGCAGGCACAAAATTCAGCCTTATCTCAGGAAAGTACCCCAAGCCAGAGGCTACAAGTTTCAGTTAGTGTAACAAGAAATCTTGAAAGAATGAGATTGTTGACCCAGGGTTTTGAAAAGACAAAGGGCTCTGCCAGCCAATTACCTTGTTGGAGAAGCAAGAGAAGTTTAGCAAATATTTACACACCAGTTACCATTTAAGTTAAGTTAGATCTGTATTCATTCTGAGTTATCATTAAAAAGCTTAATCACTAAGTCTATTTGCTAAAAATGGGGAGAAAAGTCTTTTCCATACTGTATAAAGGTTTCTTTTAATAGTCCCAAGAGACGGTGATGCAGACCTTTGAGACAAGGAATATTTGCTGTAGGAAATGACATTTCCTTACATTTATGGTCAACAAGGGGCCACAGTGATTCAGTGGGAAGAAAAGTCTCTTCAACAAGTGGCACTGGGACTTCTGGACAGTCACATGTAGAATGAAACGGGACCCCTACCTCACACTGTATAGAAATCATTACTCACAATGGAGTAAAACCTCAATGTAGAGCTAAAACTACAAAACTCGCAGAAAATACAGAAGTAAAACCTCATGGATGGCACTAGTGGTAAAGAACCCACCTGCCACTGCAGGAGACATAAGAGACACAGGTTCGGTTACTAGGTCAGGAAGGTCCCCTGGAGGAGGGCATGACAACCCATTCCGGTATTCTTGCCTGGAGGGCTAGAGTCCACGGGGTCGAAAAGAATCAGAGCCAACTGAAGTGACTTAGCACGCACACACGCAAAAGTTCTTGACCTTGGATTAGGCAGCCGTTTCTTCATTGTGACAGCGAAAACACAGCAGAGGAGAAAAGATAAACTGAATGTGTCAGAATTGAAAATGCTGTGCTATAAATGATGTCAGACAGAAAGTAAAAAGACAACCAACAGAACTGGAGATGTTTGCAATTCATATCTGGTAAGAGACTTGTATCCAGAATGAATGAAGAACTCATAACTCCATCAAAAAGGCCGACAACCCACTTTAAAATTGGACAAAGGATTTAAACAGACAATTCCCCAAAGAAGAGATACAACTGGACAGGAAGCTGTGAAGGAGCTCAATACTGGTCCTCATTAGGGAAGCCCAAATCAAATGACAGCCCTCACAAGCACGAGGACGGCCAGCATCAGACTGACCTGGGGAGTGTCGGTGACGATGAGAGACCGGCCCACTTGTCACAGCTGGTGGACAGAGCACGGTGCGGCCACTCTGTGAAACAGTCTGCAGGTTCCTCAACAAGTCACACAGTCACGTGGCCCAGGACACACAGACAGACGTAATCAGGGAAATGAGCAGACCCACGTGAACTCTGAACACAGCTGTTTGCAGCAGCAACAGTCACAGCATCATAACGGGGCAGCAACCGAGACGGCTCATCCACCGACGGCTGAGCTACTACGCAGTCAGAAAGGAAGCACTGACCCCGCTACAGCAGCTGAACCGTGAATGGCTCGTGTGAGGGAAGCCTGTTGTGAAAAACCAGACGGCGTAACTCCATGTACGTGAAATGCTCAGGGTCAGCAAATGGCAGAGACCGACGGGGGGCTTGGGGCTGGGCGAGGGGAGCAGCGGGGGTGAGCACTGGTACCAGGCTTTCTCCGAAAAGTAGCCTGTGGCAATGGTCACACACCCTGAATACACTTTAAAAAACCCGCTAATCCCAAGGTATTCGCTCTAAGTGAAAAGACGTAAGGCCTCGGTGCTGTTTGTAGGGGAATAAGCGAAGGGGAAAACCCGTCTCCCACCCCCACCACGCCAGCAAACATCTCTGCAGCGTCAAGGGTGCTCCTAGCATCCCCCAGCCAGGTGGGGCCTCCCCGCCCTGACTCTGTCCACCGACCAGCAGGGGTGGCCTGGCATCGCTATGTCACTGCACCGAGACCCTTCACTGTGTGTTCTTTCCTTACAGGCCTTTCTGCAAAAATCCCAGTGACCCAGATTAATTTCTACGAGCAACACCAACTTCAGATTTCCTGTACCTGGTGATGGGGAGGGTCTGGAGGGGTGGGTGTTAAAGCTAATTGTCCTTGTGGTCACCACTAAAACCAGCGCTGACCCAGAGCTTCCCGTGTGCTGGGCTCTGTTCCAGGTGCTTCATGGCATGTCGAGCCCTGTACGTCCTGTGACCACAGGACAGGCATGTGAGGACACTGAGGCACACCTCTCAGGGAAATCAACAGATTGGGCCTAAAATCGGTAAATCAAAAGAAAAAGAAAGTCACCCAGCCTGCCTACTATGTAGAAAATCCAGGAGAAACAGTGGGGAGACGCCACTGCTTGCCTCAGAGGAGCGGCTGCCCGCTGGTTTATGTTAAGGTCCAGGATCACTGAGTTTCTGGGCCATACGCACACATCACTGACTTAATCTGACAGATTAAATGTCTTTTACAAAGATTTTTTAAATTAAGTTACTCAGTATTAGCCAGAGGATGATGAAAAGGACATGAACCACGCCCTGCAGATGGGGAGTAAATTGGTACAGCCATCCTCAAGGTAATTTGATAATCTTTGGTAACATTTAATCAAATGCTTTGGCCCAGTAATTCCACGTAAAGGAACTTACCTAATGAAATAATCATGGACAGAGATTTATATAAGGATGATAATGACCTGATATAAAGAATGATACCAACTCTAACACTAAAAAGTGGGCAACACGGTAAGTGTCCAACGGCAGACTGTGAAACAGGTGACGCTGGCAGCCAAGGAACTCGCCCAGACACCCATGGACACCTGCGATCCACCGCTTCCTCCCTCGAGCGGGTGCTCACGACACAACACTGAGCGGAAGGACGGGAACGCGACCCTCGTTCGTAAGGACAACTGTACACAGATACGCACAAGAGAAAACCAGAAGGTAACACGTGAAGACATCAGCATTTTAGGGGATAGAATTAAAATAATTCTTTTTTCCTTTTTATTTTCCAGCAATTTCTACAATAAAAGAAAAGAGATTTGGGGGAGTTCCCTGGTGACTCATTGGTTAGCACTCTGCACTTTCACTGCTGAGGGTCCAGGTTCAATCCCTGGTCAGAAAACTAAAATCCCACGAGACACTCAGTGTAGCCAAAAAAAAAAAAAAGAAAACATTTTAAGATATCAACTCAAAAGTGTTCAGTAAACAAGCAAATAATCCGCCAACAGAAGGCCAATAGCCCAGGTCAGACCAGCAGGAGAAAGACAAAGAAGTGCTGGGTGGGCCGTGGTCACCCATGAAGAAGTGCCAGCAGGCTGAGGCCACCCCAGCTGCGCTGAAAAGAAAGCCCACCGGACCTTAAACAATAAATCAGCCTCAAGGAAAAAAATCCTCTTCAACATCTGAAAGCACCACTCACAGCCCCCCGACGTCCCCTCTCACCTGGCGCATCTACGTTACCTCTGATGGGAGCCGGCAGATCCAGGGAGGCCCCCTGGAAGGGATCCATAGGAGACAGCGCCCGGAGCCCCAGGTCCTGCACCAAGGACATGGCTGTGCTCCCACCCACCTGACCGGGACCATGCCGAGCCCCGCTCAGATGAATGGCCTCCAGCTTCTGCTCTGTGAACCCACACCCCTTTCTGTGACCTAAAGCCTGTAACTGAGCATCCCCATTGTGAGCCCACCTTGCATCTTGCCAGCCAGGCCCTCTGGATGCCCTGGGGCTCAGGGACCCTCTAGCCTTGCCAGGACCTGCGATCCGCTGCTGCGACACGTCCCTACACATTCTAAGGCCCCTCACCTCTCTCGTGCCTACGCCTACCTCATTACAATCGAGCCTCTCTAGACACGCTCAGCTCCCTGCCCAGCAGAACCCCAACTCTAGTTCCTGCTGCTGCCTGGCCAGAGACGCCCCAGGACCAAGCTGATCGGTCTCCCGTCACATTCGCAACACCCGCCCCTAGGGATGCCCAGCAAAGCCCGCTTCCTGACGGCGGCCACGTACCCAGCTGACCGGTCCATCCTCTCGCCTCACAGGCTCTCAGACCTCCAACACACCCTCCCCTCCCCTGCTGATTCGCTGATGGATCACTGAGCTTACAGAAGTTCTGCACGGACCCTCCCCTCTCCTCCACTACAGTAGAGAACCTGAGCCTCTACAGGCTCTACTCCAGGGGCCTCCGTGGCACTAAGCAATTCCCTTCCCCATGGGCTGACCTTCTCTTCTAGAGTCAACGACGAGGTCTCACATCTGAAAACTCTGATTTCACACGCTCTCCACCCTGTTTCTGCTGTTTTCTACAAGAAAACCCTCAGCAGCTGCCCACTGGCACCGCTTCTTTCTCCTCCCAGCCACTCCCTCATCAGGTGGCCACCTGACTTGGCCAGAAGGCTCTAACTGAGACCACTAATGACACCTGTCTGCTAACAGACTCTCCCGACCAAACCCTGGCCAGCCTCCTCTGAGCCCTCCCTCCATTGGGCCTCAACCTGGGCCTGTAAAGACTTGGAAACAGTTTCCAGCAGCTCAAGGCCGCATCTTTAAAGTGACCCTGGGCTATGTTGTGCTGAGTCACTCAGCTGTGTCTGGCTCTTTGCGACCACACAGACTGTAGCCCGCCAGGCTCCTTTGCCCATGGAGTTCTCCAGGCAAGAATACTGGAGTGGGTTGCCTTTCCCTTCTCCAGGGGATCTTCCCCAACCAGGGATCGAAGCCAGGTCTCCCACACTGCAGGCAGATTCTTACCAGCTGAGCCACCAGTGACTACTTACAGCGACTCCGGCCCCTCTAAAAAGCTCCTGCCTGAGAAAACTGAAGGCTACCAAGAGGGTCCTGCTAACATCTGAAGACAGGACCCCTGTGTGTGGGGAGGAGGGGGGGGGGCAGGAGCCTCACCTCCCTCAGAGGGAGGCCCGAGTCTGCTCACTGCAATTCTCCAGCTCCATGCCTCTCTTCAGGGTGCCGCCCCTGCACCCCCCACCCTCCCTTTAAAACACCCTCTCCCTGCAGGAATCCAAGGCAAGTTCAGTTCGCAGGACTTCTGCCTGTTGCAGTAGTTACCTCTGATTAAAATGGGGCCTCACCGACTACGCCAAGTCCAGCGCAGCTTTGTTCGTCCCTGGCTGCATGCCCCTGACCTCACAGCAGCATCTGCCGCAACCTGCCCCTCTTCCCAATGGCCCTTTCCTCCCCGCTCCCCGCCCCGACCCCCCCCCACACTTTCTGGCCTTCCTCCCACCTCTTCGCCTCCCTGCCTGCAGATGATCAAGGGCCCCCGGGTCAGGGCTCCCTCCTGCACTGACTCTCACTCCCCCATCTCACCTGCTGCTAAGTCACTTCAGTCGTGTCCGACTCTGTGTGACCCCAGAGACGGCAGCCCACCAGGCTCCCCCGTCCCTGGGATTCTCTAGGCAAGAACACTGGAGTGGGTTGCCATTTCCTTCTCCAATCTCACCTAGCCCTGCGGTTTCAAATATCAGCCAGGGGCTGACGGCGCCCACACTCTCACTGCGCCGCACCACCACGCTGCCAACCCTTGTGTTGTCTCACAGGAGACGCGTCAGATCCACACTGCCCATCATCCTCCACAGATCTCCCTGGCAAGGTCGGTCCCCTCAACCAAAGGCCATCTGGTAAAATGAGGATTTCAGGTCACGCCGAAAACCCTGGTGTCGCCCACAAACACCCGGCCGTCCACGGTGAACCCCGCTGGCCGCACCGCCGAAGCGCGCCCACAAGCGGACCTGCTCCGCCCCTCCTCCCGGGTCCTTCAGCGGTCCCCGACCGTCCCCCGCCTGCCCCTCCAGGCCGTTTCCGCCCGCCCCCCGGGCGCCCGCGCCGCCTCGGGCCCGCGCCGCGCGGCTTTCTGTCCTCGCGAGCGGCGGCGGCCCACCCGCCTCGGGCGCCCTCGCCGGCTCCGGGCTGCTTGTGACGAGCGCCGCGCGGACACGCGGGACTCACCCAGGGGGCGGCGCGGACCCCCGGCGCGGCCGGCGCCCCGGTCCCCGCGCCCTCGGCGGGCCGCCGAAAGGAAGACGGCCAGGCCCCCCGCGCGTGCCCAGCGGCCGCGCCGGCCCCGCGCCCCCGCGGGCGCCCCCACGCCTCAGCGCGCCACGCTCGCCTACCTGCGCGTGGCCGTCGACGCCGGCTTCCGGCAGACGCGACGCCCAGGTAACGCGGTCCCGCCCCCCGGGACGGCGCCGCCTATTGGCCGAGGCACGCCTCCGTCTCCCCTCTGGCCAATGGAGAGGGGCGGCCGCGTGGGGTGGGGCGGGGCCGATGGCGTCACTGCTGGGCGCCGGGAGCCGCCGGTTGCCCGGCAACCCTCGGCGTTCCGGCTTCGCGAGTGGCGCCCGCAGGTTCCTCGGCTCAAAGCGGACAGCGCAGGTCGGCCCACGAGAATTAGCCTCCAGCAGGATGCAGATTTTAACCAATGTCACTTAAAGAGTGGGCGCAGGATGGCGAGGTTGTCCCCCACCCTCGCCCCGGGGACTGGTCTCCTGGGGTCTGCCGTGCCCGGCTTTGGGAGGGGGCCGCAGTCCCTTCCTGAACTTGGACGTCACCATGAGCCCCCCAGCCGTGTGTGAACTGGGGGTTTCGAAGCTTGAGGGGAGCTTTGCTCGAGGGTGCTTGTTTGGGACGCGGTGTGTCACCGCGCCCGATGTGTCCACAGAGCAGAACGAGCGGCAGGGGAACACCCGGTCCTGTCGTCTTTGCTGAGACCACCTCCACTTCCCCGCTCACAGCGTTGCGCCTGCTCGCGAAGTTGCCGGTGCAGCGGTGTGTCTGCAGACCTACCTGTAAACCCAGGTTAGGTCGCCTGGAGAGACGATAAAGGGCCCGACCGCCTGGGCGTCTGAAGTCCGAGGCGGCGCCACGCCAATGAAACCAACCACAAGTTAAATCAATTTTCGGCTCTTAGAATTATTGAACAGTCTCGCCCACCGCTGGTTGGGCAGACTTCTAAGCTGGGGACAGTGAGGTGGGGACAGCTGGACGGGGTTGTGCCATCAAGAGAGCTTCCTGGGGTGGAAGATAGGGCAGCAAGCCAGGACTTTCTGGTTTCGCTCTCTATGGACAGCTAACTTGTTTCTAATTGTATAAGACACCTTGCTTGCCTTTCATGCACATAAGGAGACTGGGCCACAGGTATAAGCATGTTCAAATTTACCGACTCCAGGAAGAACCATTCCGTTTTCAAGCTGCTCCAACTGGCTTCATGATCACTGAAAAATGAAGTTCTCATCCACATACCAGCTTAAATAATGTAGAGTATAAAATACAAAAATTGCTATCGTGTATTCTAACCCAGCAGGACCCTATGGAGCCTTCCTGGAAGGGAAGAGACTTCACCCACTTAGCCACCACATGTCCTCCATCTGCTTCTTGTCTGTAGGAAAGCCTTAGCCTCCCAGGCCTGTGGGTGAGCAGGACCCTACAGGACCTTCCTAGTACAGGACTCCCCCATTCCATGTCCACTGCCTCCGTTTTGTCTGTAGAAAATTTTTAAAAATGAATAACTTTAATCTGAGAAGTCAGAAAATGCAGAAAGGAAAACATTCAAGCAAGATGAAATAATAGCCTTTAAACGAAGTCAAGGACCTTTAGTTCCCCTCAAGAGCTATAGGTAATATTCTGAGCCATGTCCTTTTAGCTATTTTGTAGCTGCTGAAAGCCCCGGCAGTTGAGGGAACTGAGCTGTGTGCTGCCCACAAGCACACAGACCCAGGCCAGGTGGGCTACTGCAGATGCTGCCCTGATTACGCCAAAACCAGCCGATTAGAAGGACGCCCACGAGCTGGCCGCTGGCCGATTAGAAGGACGCCCACGAGCTGGCCGCGCACCCCACAAACGTCTCCCTCACTGTCCTTACGAGCCTCTCCCTGAAAGCCTTCAGGGATCAGATCTTTTAAGCGCTGTCTGGACTCCTTGCTTGGCACCTGCAACAAATGCTGAATTCTCCTTCACCACAACCCAGTGTCAGCAGATTGGCTTTATTGCCACCCTACGCAGTAGAGCTTGGTTTGGAAACAGGGAGAGGTGATTCCCAGAAAGTCTCCCATTGAAAATACCTGAAAAAAAAGGTAAAAAAAATAAATATATATAAAACAAGACATATATATAGAGAGAGAGAGATGACATGAGGCCAATAAATAAGGGGAAAAGGGGAAACCTAGAGAAGTAAGCCTCCAGTTAGGGCCATTTTTCACTCAATTCCAGAAGAAACCACTGAAAGGCTGAGAATGTGAGCAAAGATTTTGTCAGCTTTGCAGGCTTCGGGCTACCAAGAGGAAGGGTTCTTGTAAGTGTCCCGTCTTTGGGTTGAAATCCTGAAAGGCTACACTGGAGGCGTGAACATAAACAGAGACCAGCTCTTGCAGGCAACGCATAAAATCCACCTTGAATTAATCTCAGTTTCTGAAACTGCATTTAAGTGATTCAGGATTTATTGTTGGTGCCGCTTGTGGGCCGAAAGAAGAAAAGGTCAAGTTTAGAAGACCATCAAGTCCCACACCCCAAAGTGTAATTGCTCATATAGCATGACCGCTAGTCGACAGAAAATAGCCACACAGACAGGAGACAAACAATGGGATAGAAAACCAAGAAAAATCACCACGTCAGTGTGCACTGGGTTGCTGACACACCCACCCAACAGAGCCTTGTGGATCTGAAAATGGACTGCTCCAGCTAAAGCCGGACCAGGCTCACTTTGCCGGAAGCACAGCTAGCCAAAAGGTCTAGGTCTAGGTCTGCAGGAAATCAGCCAAGCAAGGAGATGGAAGAACAAACCTTAGCTCCACCTCCGCGAAGGCAAGGGGTCCAGGGTACGTATGGGATAAAGAAGCAGGGCGGCCTGAGATTGGATGGGTGGGGAGTGCAGGGAGATGGGAAAAAGCTCGGTCCATGAAGGTGTTAACCTCGCCACAGTTCTCTGCATGTTCAAAGGCGGAGGCATTTAGAGACTAAGGGTGAAGTTCTCAACTCTGATGTCAAAGGTCGTGGAGAGGAGATTCGTGCTTGCCCCCTGGAGGCTTGGAGGTCCGTCCTGTCCACTCTTAACCAGCTCAGCTGGAACCCGGCCCAGCTGACGCCAACCTCCTGGGAAACAACTCAGGTGAGCATCTCATCATCCAGGCCCAGTGAGGCCTCAAGGAAGAGAAAGTCTTAAAACAACTTTGATTCATGGTGCAGGTGAAATGGATCTGGCCCAGGGTCCCACAGTCACGGGCTGACACGGTGACCTGGTCAGGGGCTCAGCCTCAACTGCGTCTCTACCGTGTCCACAGCACATCAGGAGCTGCTTAGCCGGGCGTATGATTCTCAGGTCTTCCAAGTTTCATGACCCAAGTGCAGGACCATCTGTACTACAAACTGACCTCTTCCTTTGGGCCCCACTCAAAACCAGTGACTTTCTGTAAGTGAGTGACCGCCATGTTAAATGTGACCCGCGCCACCTCCCAACCCAAGGGGACCGAGCGAGGGCGGCAAAGCGGCTCCTTCGTGACCGGAGGTGGTGATGATCTCTGTTTCTGCACCAGACATTAACACAATTTTGCAGCTGAAAACTACAAACATTTATGATCTCACAGTGTCTGAAGGGTGGGCACATGGGCGTGACTTAGCTCTGTGCTCGGCCTCAGGGGTCCCCACAAGCTGAACCGAGGTGGTGCCAGGGCTGGAGTCTCACGGGAAGGCTCGCTTGGGGCACGGTCACTTCCAAGCTCGCTCACCTGGCCGCTGGGAGGACTGAAGACCAACAGCCTGCACCCCCTGCCGCAGCCCCTCCCCGCTCCCCTGAACTCTTCCAGGGCACCCACTCCCCTGAAGTCAGCACTTAGCCGTGGACGTTCACACCCGCCCAAGCGGGAAGGTCAGACTCGACTCCCTCCCGCCGCCTGCCCGACACCCCGGCAGTGGCAGCGCAGCTGCAGTGCTGGGCCCCTGTCCACAGTCCTCACTGTGCAGCTTCGAACCTGGAAAACGGAGACCACTTCAGACAGTCACTCAGAACCCAGCTACCAGATTGGGCCGCAGCATTGCCACAAAGAGTGAACGTGGAAGCCTGATCAAGAACACGGATGCCAAGGCGGGGAAGGGGTGGTGGCAAAGACTGGGAGATGGGGGCTGACGTGCGCGCACTATCGACTCGGCGTATGACACAGGCGACTGATCAGAACCTCCTGTGCAGCACGGGAAATGCTACTGAGGGCTCCGAGGTGACCGAAGTGGGAAGGAAATCCAAAACAGAGACTATATGTACACACACAGCTGACTCACTTTGCCGTACGGCAGAAACACAACATTGTAAAGCAGGTAAATACAGTAAAAATTTATTTCAAAAATACACTTAAAAAAACCCCCATCCCTTTGAACAGGGACGACCTGCAAAGACTGACTTGGGGCTTGATGGGCTGGTCGGGTCCTTCCTGGCGCCTGGACGGGGTTTCCTGCAGGAATCAGAGTCCTAGTCACCCGCTCCCTGGTTCTCACAGGCCCTCTGGCGACACCTTGTGGGCACATCTGGTGCTGCAGCCTTGCACCGGCTCAGCCGGCGGGACTGGTCACTGGACACGGGGCACCGGGCAGGCAGCCTGGCCCTGTGCGCTGCTTGTAACTGAGGCGGGACAACAGCGGCACGGAGGGTGTGGCTGCACGTGGTGAAGACCCCAGGCGGCAGGAGAACATGCTTAGCTGCCCCAAGACTCTTCTTTCCCCTACACGGGCCAGACCATCCCGAGAGGCAGGTGGACTTGCTGAGAAGGCCGGCCTGACCCTCCTCCTGCAGCGGGGCGGTGGTGGGCCCAGCGCCAGGCACCAAGGCCCGGGCAGAGCCTGCACACCTGGCAAACCTGTGCCTCAGGCACCTGTGAGGCTGAGCGACAGCCTCGCCCCATCCCAGGTGGCTGCCACTCGCAGGGAAAGAAACCATGGCAACGTCACAGCACGTTCAAGCTCACTCCCAGCAGCTGAGCCCCGACACGTGAGCACAGTCTTATCTCAAAAATGCACGCAGACCTGACACTTCACAAGGGGCACTCAGGACTCTTGTCAGGACCGCCAACAAACATTTAAAATGCACTTGTGGCTTCCCCATCCTTTGGGACGAGGTCATGTCCACAAGGAATTCTCAGAACTAAGGCTCAGCTCTGCTCATCAAGGCAGACCCGCTGATGACATGTTTTTGTCACGTTAGGAGAAAACTGAACCAATGAAACAGCTGATGAAGGTGTGGGGAAACTGATGGGGAGGAAGTTGGTGCGACTCCCTGGATGCCAACTTGGGACCTCTCACCAAACTCTGAAACACGCCCCTCCAGCACAGCAACGCTCCCTAAGGAGACAAGCATGGGGGCAGCAACATGCCCAGGTCCTGGGTGGCCTCGACCTCTGTAAACGGCGACAGGGACTGCCCAGCGGATGTCTGCTTTCCTGACCTTTACCCTTCTGTACCATCCCAACATCTCTTCACATGGGGCCTTCAGGAAAACGCTAACTTCTCAGAAAGGTCTTAAATACACTTAAACATTCCAATCACAGCTGAGAAACATGAGTGCACTTCTGTAAGTTGATAACCACTGATAATGTGGCACATTTTTGTCCTTTAGTTTGGATGATCAAGAATAGTGCTAACAGAAATATGATGCAAGCTCCCTACCTACTTTTAAAATTCCTAGTAGCCACAATTAAAACACAAAACAAAAACAAGTAAAATTCATTTTAATACTTTATTTAATCCATTATATCCAAAATACTATTTCAACTTGTAAATATTTTTAACAAGATTTTTTTATTTTTTGATACTGTCTTCAAAACCCAGCACTGCAGAGTCTGAGTCTGGACACTGACCTCTCCTGAGAAAGACCTGATCTGTGTGCAGATGTCATAAAACTAACAGTTGAGAAAATACAAAGTTCCCAACACTCAACCCTGCTTCCTAACACCGGCTAGTGACTGCCAGTGGCCCCAGACCCCAGGAAGTTCTTCGTGCACATGGCCCCGAGACCCACGGCATCAGGAAGTCGGGTGGGGCGGGGGCTGCGCTGCTCACAGGCCCCCGGGCAATCCTGGCACATCTGGAGAGCCAGCGGTCCAGACCCGTCACCGCTAACCCTATGAGGGCACAAACAGCCGCACCAGCCACCTGTGGACTGGGAACCCAGCACTCTGCCCCTCCATCGTGTCCTGAGGCTCTAAACCCAGAAAACAAGGGTAACCATGTGGGGGTGTGTCCGGCACCCCAGCTGCGTGCCCTGAGGGTTATGATGGGGACCCAACTGGATGGCATTTCTCTTCATCGGGTTTCCTGGCGTCACCGCAACGCCTGCAGTCAGAGGGTCACGGCTGTCCTCTCAGTGGGGCAGGAGCAGTGGGCAGGGGGCCACCTGGACAAGGACCCCAGCAGGGGAGGCGGGCCCCTCCACCTGGGCTTGGATGGCCGATCTCCACAGAAGCCACATGGGGAAGATGTTGTGTGACCTGCTGACGGTGGTCTGAGTGACAGAAGCCCCCGATTGACACCCAGGACAGAGCTGCTCGCGTGGGAAGCAGGGGCCTGCTGGAGCATAAAGTTATCCGCAAAGTGCTGGCAGCGTACGAGAGCAGGCCTGTCTGGGCAGGGTCGGTCACATCATCGCTTTACTTTGAACCTGAAGGTGAAAAAAACAGCTTGTTTTCAGACTTGTCTGGATCAACTAGAAGTGAGTGGTCACGGACAGATCATTCACCACACGCCGGGCTTCAGACCCCGGTGGTGAAGCATCTCTCAAGGTCATCCAGGACTGAGCAGCCTGCAGGCTGGCGCACACCCTCCCCCATCTGGTCAGCCAGGCAGGAGCCGCGCCGTGTGACCGTCCCCCCCAACCTGTCCCGGGCTGTACCTGAAGCGCCGGGCCAGCCAGCCGCCCGGCCCCTCGTGGGAAGCCCCTGATGGCCCGGGATCCAAGCACCTGTGGGGAAGGCTCAGATCAGCATTCCGCCAACTCCTCGCCTCTAGCAAGGAAGCCACACACGCAGGGACGAGGGGACCCTCCGCCTGGTTCAGGCAGACACGAGGAGAGACAGCCACAGGAGGTGGCAGGGTACCTGGCTTCCACTCCTCCTGCAGCAGGTGGGGTGGACGTACCCTGTTCCCGGGGGGGCTCTCCTGGCTGCCAGCCAGCGGAGGGGCTGGGCTGCCATCAGAAGCAGCCGGAGCGCGGCCACCCCAGGCCCACAAGGAGGGCAGGTGGCTGGTGGTGTGTGAAGCCAAGCTCATGGTGCGGGGCGGGGGTCACTGTCCAGCCCCAGAGACTGCTGGGCTGCCAAGGGGACACTTGGTGATCACCGCACAGGGAGACAATGCCACAGGAGGCAGAGGCCAGGGTGACGTGTCCACAGGCCAGGGGGCCCCAGGGAAACAGGGACCACCCTCCACGAAGGGGGCGCCCAGGCAGACCCTCCCCACGGCCCCAGAAAGGAGCCCACACCGGCCCCCCCGCACCATGAGCGCGGCTTCTAGCTTCAGAACTGAGGTCCCAGCAGCCTAGAATCCAGCTTCAGTTCTGAGTCCACTTTTAATTTAGATCATATTCACCCAAACCCCACAGAGAATATTCTACCCCCACGGCCAGGCATGGGACTCAGTTCCAGGGCCAGGTGGTCCCAACGCACAGGTGGGGTGAGGCCGTCCTCACCGGGCTGAGCTGCTGGGGAGGCCCCTGCGGGCGCAGCCGTGACCCAGAGGGTGTCTGTGCTGGAAGCAGAAGCTGCCGCTGCACTCCTCACACACCACTGGCAGCATCTCTCTCCTCCGGCAGCCCTCTCTGGAGCAGCGGAACGTAAAGACCTGGGAAAGCACAAGTCACTTCAATGTCCCAACAGCCTCGCTGAGCGATTACTCAGCAAGCCCCCGATAAGACCCTCAACACTCGAACCAGAAAGAGTTCTGAGCTAAGCAGCACAAAGACACCGGGCTTTCACTGAGATTTGTCAGGTAAACAGAAAAATACTAATTAAGCACGCAAGAAACTTTTAACATGACAAATATAAAGCCAGCACCTTTGCCATCTCTTGCCTGGGGGGACGCCGACAGTCCCCGTCCATGTGCGCCCCGACTGCCACATCGGGGATCTCCCCGTTTTTGACTGGGACTGGCCTGTTACAGAGTGGGCACACCGGGACCCGAACATCCTAAAATAACAAACACAAGATGGCAGGGCTGATCAGAGAACCGAGACTCACGCACACGACAGAAAGGGCCGCAGCACCATCACACGGGGACGGCACAGACGCCGGCCTCAGCCTCACAGGAGGATCAACAGTCACCGTGGGCAGACCCCAGGGGAACCAACGCACAACGGACTATCACCCACCGGCAGAGACGACCCGAGGAGACCAGTGGAGAAGCTGCCCTGACGCCTCCAGGGCGGGCGGGGCTGCCAGGAGCAAACGCTGGTTGGAGGAGCCCTGCCCTCGCCCACCAGCGGCCCTCCCGATGCTCACGGGGCTTCCGCTGTGCCCACACAGGCAGACGTGGTCACCTGCCGAGGCGCACGTGGCCAGGCTGAGCTCTCGGTTTCAGCACCACCCGCCAAGCCCAAGACGGGGGCCTCTGGAAGGAACCATCGGGGCACCCAGCAGCGGAGTGCCTAGCACAGTCAGCACCCCTCAGGGCCAGGGCTGAGTTGGCTTCACTCAAGGAGCGCTCTGAGGTACGCTGACGCGTGAGCAGGTGACAGGGAACCCCAGAGCGCCTGGAAGCGGAGCTGGAACGCCACCCGGGGCTGCTCCTGCAGCTGGCCCATGGGCAAGTTAGGAAAGCAAGCAATGCTGAGTCACCTCTAGGCAGACTCAGCCTATCCAGGGAGACACGAAGGTCAAGTCAACAAAACCACAGTTTTGCCTGGTCCCTGGTGCTGGGCGAACAGGAGTCACCCTCCCCGGCCCTGTGAATCGGTGAGGGCCCAGACCACAGCTGACATTGGTCAAAGCCTGAAAGGCCGTCACCGGCACCTCTGAGCTGCCGCCGTGGGGAACCAGCAGAGTGCTGACCAAAGACCTCAGAAGAGCGCTCCCGGAAGCACCCAAAACAAGGGGCCGCCGGAGACGTCGACAACCCAGGCCTCACACTTCTGGACTTGGGCGAGTCTGCTTCCCTCAGCCGTAGTCCAGTTTCCGCCAGGTCCCGTCCGAATCTGAGGCAGGAGGCCAAGGCTGCAAAGTGACCCCGAAAGAGGGCGGCACAGTCCCTCCCAAAAGGATCCCCGTCAGGCCCTGCACGGGGAAGGGCCCAGGAAGACAGAGCGGTTTTCCCTTGCTATGTTAAGGAACTAAATGTTTTAACATGTTAAGTAAGCTTTGAAGGTCTGGATACAACAACAGATTCCAGGAACCCCCAAGAATAATCTGTGGTTTTAGAGCTGCGTGGCCCGTGCTTCCTGGGAACGTGGATGCTCCTCCCTACCCTGTCCACACACGGTTACCAAGGGCCTGAAATGAGGCTGGTGTGACTGAGCAATGGGACTTTACGGCTCCGTTCACTCCAGATGAGCTTCGGCTACATGTGGCTCGCATCCACTATCTCAGGCAGCGAGGCTTTGGAGAGGGAGGATCAGAATCTTCAGAAAGAAATATGATCAATTACCTTGGTGAATGCAAGGGGACACTTACGTGCAGCATAGGTAAAGTGATCTTTACAAAAATCTCGTTTACACGCATCACATTTTAACGGAAGAAAATCTAAAAGAAAAAAACAGTAAAGTGCTTTAAAGACTAAAAAGAATCATACGTCGTTATTAAACAAGTATTTACCTTCCCTGAGTTCATATTATGCCTATCAGACACATCCTCGAGGTATTCCAAGAGAATAAAATAATTGTGACCCGTGAATTTCACAATGCCAGCAACACTGCAGAACCAGTATAGCTACCCTTTCCAAAGAGACCCCAGCTCGGGCAGCACCACAAGTGTCTAAGTAGCGCTCTTCTATCCACCCAGTGCTGGCAGCCAGCCTCCTACCTGGCTGTGCAGAGCCTCAACCTCAGGCCAGCATCTCATCGCCAAAGAGCCACAAAGGCCAAGACCCAAAGAACATCCGCTAACGAAGACAATGGCCAGTTCTCTTGGCAAGCAGATGACAAAACGCCCAATTTCTGTTGTGGTTCTCTTAAAAGTGCTTACCTAGCCGCTTGCACGTTTTTTCTGAACAGTGCTTCCCCAAATCGGGGAACTCCATTGTAAAAACGTGTCCAAAACACAGATGGCAGAGTAAAACGTCACCTGCAAGAAGTAGAAACACTGAGGAGAAAAGCAACAATGGCCTGAATTTCAGTCACCAGAATTTATATCGTACAGCTGATCAAAGTAAACACACATTGTAAACGCCCAAGTCAGCTGGGCTCCCACAGGGGACTGAAGCCTCACAACTCTTGTCTTTTAGCAAAAAGAAAATAGGCATCTTAGGATAAGTACCAGCTCCTTCAGAATTAACCCCGTTAAAAGACAGGTTGTTTTTCAGTCCTTTTAATTTCTAGTTTAGGAAGCTCAACCCGAATTTTTCATTAATCCATATTTTGACTCATATTGATAAGGACGTCTCATATTCAATTTGCACAGTCGCCAGAGAAAGTTACAGCCTTGGTGAACTTTAAATCCCAATTTCATCTACTGAATATACTTGTTGACATAAACGAAACTCCGTTACCAGGCGCTAAATCACATTAATTACCTGCACTAACCCGGAGAGATTCAAAGACTCAGTCCCCTGCTGCTCTCTTTAACTCCCTGATGCATTGAGTCTTACTTAGAATTTACTCCTTAATGACCATCATCCTGGAGTTGACCGGGGGACGCGCAAGAAGTTAACTCACCAGTGGAAAACAGGTACAGAAACGGTGAGGCCACTGCACTTAAAGAAAACTGAAGTCCCCGGGATGCTTCACAGGCTCCCCTCCGATCAGGCACCCACTCTCGGAACTCTGGTCCGTCCCGGAGTCCACGTCCCCAGGCCCCTGTCCGGGCTCGCCCGTCAGCTCGCTCCGCTCCCGGGGGCGTCCCCGGGGCCTGGGACCCTCTGGCCGCGGCTCACGCCCGCTGCTGCCCTCAGGCCTCGGGTCGGAGCGTCGCTAAGGCCCGCCTCACCCCGCCCGAGCCTCTACCCTGGAGGTCCTTCCCCAGGACGCTCGCTCGGCCCCCGCTGCAGCGTCGCACGCGCCTCTCGGCTCCAGGGGTCGGGAACCGCCCCATCGAGGACCGAGCAGGGACCCTGCTCAGTCCCGCCATGGGTGCGCCGTCGGCGCTGCGTCCACGGAGCAAGAGCCCGGGTGTGCCGGGACACGCGCGCCCTGCCGCCCGAGGTCTGCGGCCCGGCACCCCCGGCCCCGGC
This sequence comes from Moschus berezovskii, assembly GCF_049115385.1. Classification (NCBI taxonomy): domain Eukaryota; kingdom Metazoa; phylum Chordata; class Mammalia; order Artiodactyla; family Moschidae; genus Moschus; species Moschus berezovskii. Next base: position 681,957 of record NC_142486.1, read on the forward strand.
AAGAGGCCCGCGCGCCGCCGGGGAGGGTGGAAGGCGGCGGGGGCCGGGAGCTTGAGCCTCCCGTCCGCCGTCGGCCGCGGAGACCAGAAGCGCAGCGACGGCCGCGGCCCGCCCGCGCCGGCCGAGGAGCGGCATCGCGGCGCCCGGCCTCCGCGCCCTTTATCCGCAGGCGCCCGGCCCGAGCGCAGCCGCCGTCCCGGCGTCCCCGGCGCCCCCGACACGTCACGCCCGCCGGGCCAATGGCGCCCGGCCGCGGCGAGGCGTTCCCGGCGCGCCCGACACGTCACGGCGGCCGGCCAATCGCGGCCGCGCGGCCCGCCCCGCCTCTTCTCGGATAGTCTCGCGGCTTCTCGGAGCGGCGCGCGCGTCCGCGCAGGCGCACTGGGCGCCGGGGCCGCAGGGCCGTCCGCGCGGGCGCGCCTTTGGAGTCACGGGTGAACTTGAGCGAGAGGCCCGGGCCTCGGACGGGGAGCCCGGGGGGCCGCCCGCGCGCGTGTCCGCGTGTGCCGCCTCCCTCGCCTGGCTCCGGACCTCTGCAGAGCCCGCGCGCGCCGCCCCTGCCGCCCGCGTGCTTCCCTCCGTGGCCGCTGCGGCCACCCGGGCGCGGGACCGGCGGCCACCCGCGCTAGGGTCCGAACCGCGGGCCCCGCCGCCGTTCCTCGAGCGTCTTCCCTCGGTGCTCCGGGCGCTCCTCTGCTGCCACACTTCCGGTGTCGTCCTGTGCCCAGGGTTGGAGGAAAAGCCACAGACATTTTGGTATAGCGTGGCTCTCAGGAGCGGGGCGGGCCCCGTTCCCTTGGCGCTGACCCCGCAGGGGTGGGGCCGTGCTCATCGCCGGCGCAGGATCGCCCCAACCTACCGCGGGGGATGTTCGTTTTCACTCCCCAGCCCTCACGTTTGCCAGGTGCCTCCACTTTTTCATTTGTGAACAATTTCCCTTGTCCATTTATTTTTTAACGAAGAACCAGAATTCACCTCAACTTCAGGAAAGGTCAGGAGAAGACGTGAGTGGACACCGAGGGTGTAACAGGTGAGCGTCTGGCCCACCTCAGCCCTTCCTGGTCCTGATCTGGCCAAGACCAGGCCACACGCTCCTGAGAACAAGACCATCAGGTCAGTTTTTAGATGCAGCTTTCTGGTCATTACCTGAACATGTGCATTGCTAAAAAGAGATGCTGGGCTTCCCTGGTGGCTCAGTGGTGAAGAATCCACCTGCCAATGGAGGAGACACGAGTTGCATCCCTGGTCCGGGAAGATCTCACGTGCGTGGAGCCACTAAGCCCGCGCACCACAGCTCTCGAGCCCGGGCTCTACTGAGCCCATGTGCCCCTCGCCCTAGAGCCTGTGCTCTGCAGCAAGAGAAGCCCGCACACCACAACTAGACAGTAGCCCCTGGTCACTGCAGCTGGAGCAAACCCATGCACTGCAGTGAAGACCCTGTGCAGCCAAAAGTAAAGTTTTTTTAAAAAAATAGAGATGCCACCGACCGTAGGTTAGGTGATCAGTGTATACCTGAGTTACTTACACATCACAATTAAGGGCTTCCTGTGGTGTCCTCTGAGAATTGCTCTGCAGTCAGCTGGGGACAAAGGACCCTGCAGTGCTATGACACGGCGGATGGGAGGGGAGGCAGACCTCGGAACCCTAGTTGGCAACCCTCAGGAAGTTCTAGTTGAGAGAAGAGGCCAGAATGCGTGTGTAGAAACCCCGCCCTCTATCAGGGGAGCGGTGTCCTCTGCCAGCAGCTCGCTGTTGCGGCCCCTGTTTACCTGCAAGGAGACAGGCGCAGAGCTGACAAGGGACAGACCCAGGAGGAGCCAGGATTCAGACTCACGTCGGAGTCCACGTTCCTGACCCCCTTGTGCCGCCTGCACCGGCTGGGGGTGAGGATGGAGGGCCGGCTGGGAGCCAGGTCATCAGGACCCTGAAGGCCACGAACAGATTCTGGGCTTTGAGTACAGAGATGTAGTGCTGAAAAGTTTTAAACAAGATCTTGAGGGGTGGGCAGGGAACATTTATAAAATACATACTTCATACAACTGAATGAAAAAAATTTCAACTTTCTTGATTTTCTAAAATTGAACTCCACTTTCCTTTGGAGCCCCAGATGCCTGCCCCGGGCACACGCGTGTCCTGCCCCATCACTGAGTGTCTGGTCTGTTGAGATCCACTTTCTCTCGTGACCGTAGCCCCTCGTTCTTGTCCCCCTCAGTGGCGCCAGGGATCGGGGAAGCATGGCTGACCCCATGGCGGTGCAGGGTGCGGAAACCTGGCCACAGCCCCTGGTCATGTGCGAGCACCTGCTGCTGGTATCAGGACTTCCGTCCTGGCCTCTGATCAGTAGTCCACGTCAGCCTGTCCTGACCCCAGGTTTCAGGTTCAGTGACCCTCTCTGCCCTCCACACGGGTTTGCGGGGCTGGGGAGCGGCTGTGGCTTGGGGGGGGCATGGCTCTAGGGCACCAGTTGAGGCCCTGTCCCTGCCCAGCCACACCCCAGGTGACCACCGCGCTCTCCCTGCACCGGCACAGAGGTGTGGGCTGCCTCCCGAGGGTCAGGTAGGAGAGCAGGTGTGGACCCCACTGCCCTCAGGTTACCCCGCTCCTCGCCGAGCCGTGTACCGTCCGAGGGCTGCAGGATGTGCAGGGGGTTGGTTCTCAGGGATCCAGGCAGCATCACAAACTCCATGTCCTCCCTGTCGACGCTCCAAGGGACTTCTCAGGTGGTCCAGTGGCTGGGAATCCGCCAGCCAATGCAGGGGTGTGGGGTTCGATCCCTGGTCCAGGAGGATCCTGCTTGCTGCAGGGCAACCAAGTCTGTGCCCCACGACTGCTAAGCCCGCGGGCTCCAAGCCTGTGCCCCACGGCCAGAGGAGCCACCACGAGAGGATCCTCTGCGCACCGCGGCTGCTGAGCCCGCAGCCCCTGAGCCTGTGCCCCACAGCCAGAGGAGCCGCCACGAGAGGATCCTCTGCGCACCGCGGCTGTTGAGCCCGCAGCCCCTGAGCCTGTGCCACACAGCCAGAGGAGCCGCCACGAGAGGATCCTCTGCGCACCGCGGCTGCTGAGCCCGCAGCCCCTGAGCCTGTGCCCCACAGCCAGAGGAGCTGCCACGAGAGGATCCTCTGCGCACCGCGGCTGCTGAGCCCGCAGCCCCTGAGCCTGTGCCCCACAGCCAGAGGAGCTGCCACAGTGAGAAGCCCGCCTGGCGACAAAGACCCAGCGCAGCCACGATAAACTGGAAGAGAAAGGAAAGCTCACTGAGCCTCCCCAGCCCTGGCAGTAACATTTCCCTTAAGCGGTGGGCGTTTCTCTCACATCAGTGCCTTTGGCTTCTTGCTCTATGGGTGAACCTCACGAGCTTTGGTTCACCATTCCATTTCCTCTCTCTTGAAAGCCTCTCTTTTAAGACCGTGGCTTGCTATGAGCTCTTAAAAGATTAGGTTAAAACTTAAATCTGAAAAACTTTGAAAAATATATTTTGTATTTTTATTTTTGACTGTATTGGGTCTTCATTTGAGTAGTGGCTTCTTCTGGCTAGACAGATGCTTTCATGGAGCGCAACTGACACCACAAATGATGGTGGAAAACTTCCCAGTGACAAAGAAGAGAAAACACACTGACGTGCGTGCCGTGCACCTTGTACTTGGAAACGTGTGTTCAGTCGCAGTTTGTGGAAGACAGACGGATGGAGGAGAGGCTGGAGCAGAAGCTGGGAGGGCAGCTGCGAGGCCCAGGCAACAGAGTTGACAGTGACCTTGGACGCCTGGGAAATGCAGTGCTTTCCCACCTCCGCCTCTCCCCTTGTAGGCAGGGCGTGAGCGGGTGGTCCTGGGGAGGGGCTCCTGGAAAAGATTCCTCCCTATTAAAAGAGAGACGCTCATCAGGACATAGCCTGCTTCTAGAACATGCTTTTGTGATGCTTGAAAGCAGCCTTCTCACTAACACGTAGGGCAAAGCTTAAGGACCAAGCCAAGCGCTGGGGGTGGCCTAGCGAAAGGCCGAGAGGACCCGAGTCAATGGTTACATTGTTGAGCTGACAGTCCATTTCCTTGCCTCTCCCTCCTTATCCTGCAAGGTGTTGCTCGCATTGTTTTTTTTTGTAGCCACAGCATTCTCACTGACACATGGAAACAATGTTTCAATCTACGATGTGTCTGCCACCCTAAGGGAGGAAAGAGAAACGGTTGGCAAATAAGCCCGTGGATATGTGGGTGTGGAACCCCGAGGAGAGGTTCAGCCTGGAAAAAGAAGGCTGGAAGTCATCAGCGCAAAGATGGCCATTAAACCCGCAAGCGCGAGTTGCCTCAGGAAGGGACACACGTGGACGGGAGGGCCAGGCGCCTGGTGTTTACAGATCAGAGAGAGACACACAGGCCAGCCGAGAGGGAGGCCTTCCAGAGCCTGGGAGGGGGAGAGTCCGGGAGGGCCTGTGGGTCGCCGGCCTCCCGCTGTGACACACCTCCACTGCCTTCAGAGGACGGGGCGGGGAGCGGGGCCAGTGGGGCGAAGGGCAGGGGCATGCGTGGCACCGGGAGAAGGCCGGCGGGGCGCAGGTGCCTGAGGAGGCAGCGAGACCTGCTGCCCCACCCGCCTGCCCATCAAGCTGCTCGCACGGGTGACTCTGGGCCGCCCGTTTCCCCCAGGACACGGTCTCCTCGGCCAGGCACACAGTCAACATGATCCTGACGTTTATAATTCACAACCTCAGCAAATATCGATGGGATGCCTGCTGTGTGCACAGCATCCTGTTTGGCCTCAAGAAAATAAAAGATTCAGCTGGGTCCCTGTCCCTTCCCAGGGGCTTAGAGTCAGGATCTTGGAGAAAAATAGCCCCCCCACCCCACCCCGAGACACGGGGCATCAAGTGTAAACGCTGTGCTTGTGAGCGTGCAGGCCAGAGGCTGTCATCACTGGGGTTCAGAGGACGCTCTCCCAGAGCCAGCCTGGGAAGTGGGGCCGGGTGTCTAGGAAGGCCTCACGGGGGAGGTGGGGCCCGCAGGGAGGGCAGGCTCCCACAGGACCTGAAGGCGTGCGGCGGGCTGGGGACAGGGAGGGCTGCCCACGCCGAGGCTGTGTCAGCAGGATTTGTGACTGTGGGCGGCATGAACCCCCTCAAAACGGGGGCTCCCCAAAGGAGAGCATTGGCTCCTGCCTGGAGATGTGCCAGGGTCCAGGGACTCGGATGGGCCCTCCGCTTTGCGAGGTGGGTGGAGCTGCTGGGGGAGGGAGCGCCAGCCCCCCAGCATCTGAGACAGAGGCGGGGGGACGCTGACGTGCTCTCATGGGTAGCACCTGGGGTGATGAATGTGATGCTGAGACGCTCCTGAGAGTGAAAACGGCTGCTGCTGGTAATTCTGTTGGGACAGCAGGGACCCCGTCAGCGAGAGCCGGATACAAGGCCACCCTGGTCATGTGCTCCCACACAGCGGGGAGGGCCCCCCTAGAAAGGCAGGGGTCTCTCAGTCCTGAGTGCACACGTGCGTCTGCCTATCACGGCCTTGGGCAGGAGATGGGGACGACCGTAACCCAAGGGAGGCCTCCCTGCCTGCAGGGGCCTGTCCTGGGAGCCCGGTTCCCCAGGACACGCCTGTGTGGGGGGCGCTCATCCTGCTGTCCTGGGCAGCAGCTCTGACCCCTCCCCAGGGTCTTCCCAGGGAACCTGAGAGTCTGGGGGAAGGCTGCCACGAGAGTAGACTTGCCAACAGAAACCAACCTCTGTACCTCCAGACATGGCGCGGAGCACAAGATCAGCTGGACGGAGCTTCATCCTGGAAAGTGACTATAAGATGGTCTGCACAGACGCAGCACACGAGTTGCCTCAAGACACATTTCTAAGAAAGCAGAAGCCCCAAGGAAGAGAAAGCAGCTCACGCAGGCTCCCAAGGGAGCGAGAAGCAGAGATGGCCTCACATCTTCTCCTCCGATCTTGTAATTTTGAGATGCGATGTTATCTCGCTTACGGGACCCCTCTGATCCCGGAATCTGGGCCATGTGACTCCTGCCTGCTCCAGCCTCTGACAATAAGCCCGAGCAAGCACTTCAGCTCCAATATCCTCCGTGTGTCGTCAGAAGGGCCCCCCAGCAGAGCACTTTGTTCTCTGTCCATGGAGTAAGGGGTGAGTGGCTGCTGGGTGGCGACTGTCCATGTAAAGTTCTGTCTGTGCCTGGGGGCCTGGAGGAGCAGGCTCAGCGTTAGAAGAGAAGGGATGATGCTGTGTGAGAGTGGGGTCTTTCCTATATTAAATGTGTTTTAAATATGTAAACATAAACAATGGTTACAAATATCTATAAGTATAAGCCTTTAAAAGAGATGTGATGTATTTCTTTTTAAGTATCTGACCATGTCGGGTCTTAGTTCCGGCACGCGACATCCTCCGTGTGTCACGCAGGGGCTTCCGTTGTGACACTGGCCTCTCTAGGGGCGCGATGGCCCCGGAGCGCGTGGGCTTAGTGGCTGTGGTTCTGGGCCTTAGTTGCTCTGCAGCACAGGGTCCCCCGCACTGCGCAGTTTTCAAGGTGGACTCTAAACCACTGGACCGCCAGGGAAGTCCCTCTTTCCTTTTCTGTTTGTGAGGGTATTTTAAACCTTTCAGAGTCAGTCCGCCGCTGACTGAGCGGCCAAGGCTATGCGTGATTCCCCTTCACCCTAGGGGTCCCATCCTCTGGGGTTCCTGGTCACTCACGTGTAGATCAAATGCTCCCGGTCCCACCGAGAGGAGTCTTGGGCCCAGTCCCATCCCCGCAGACCGTGACTCGGGCTGCGTATGTCTGCTCGACTCACTACCGCGGAAGATAGGCGGGGAGCCCTGGGCCAGCACACTCAGGGGGACAACTGGCTCCCAGATGGACCTGCAGTTCCGTCAGCAGCGTCACCAACACTTCCCTCCTAGTTTCCAGATGTGAGGGTGCTGGGCAAGCCGTGGGGGGTTTCGGGGTCCTCTGAGCTGTCTGGACAACATTCCCAGGATCTGAAATGATTTCAGTCTGAAGAGCTGAAAATGAAACTGTGTCTGTCTGCAGATAACAAAACTTCTGCTTCTTTTGCAAGCCTGCCTGTTGAAAAGGCACCTAGTTGCTGTATCCTGGAGCAGAGCAGGAGGAGCAGCCACCCTTTCTACTAGGTGGGAAGTGACACTGTTTCCCTCATGACTTCTGGGGGAGCCCTGAAAGCATCTTGAGAACTGCACACATTAACCCGAAACTCCAAAATTCTGCAACCTTTGTAACCGCAGCTAAAAACATCTTGATCACAAATCTAGACAAGTACTGTTTGTACTCTGATGCTTTTGCCAAAAAAAAAAAAAAACACTTCATCTTCAAAAAGATTCATAGAAAGGACTTACTGATATAAGTGTGTGCATGCATGCTGAGTCACTCAGTCCCGTCCGACTCTTTGCAACCCCGTGGACTGTTGGCCACCAGTGTCCTCCATCCAGGAGCCTCTCCAGGCAAGAATACTGGAGTGCATTAGCCATTTCCTTATCCAGGGGATCTTCCCAACCCAGGGATCAAACCTGCATCTCTTGTATCTCCTGCTTTGGCGGGTGGGTTTTGTTTTTTTTTTACCACTATTGACACTTGGGAAGCCCTTTTGATAAGTACAAATTTCCAATAACTTTCAGATCATATCGCTGAACTGGGTAAGAAATTAAAGAATTCTAATGGAAAACCTGATGGATTCATAAAACTGTTACCAGAAAATTAAAATTAGGAATTAGTCACATAGGACTGAATGAACTGATGAATGTGGTTATGACTTTTGGTGTTTGTGTGAAATACTGGGTTTAATCTCTGTTTTCCAGCTATAAGAAAACCCTTCCCCTCAAGATAATTATGACTTAAAGCAATTTGGTGAATTATCCCTTTCAAAACAGTGTCAGACTTTAGTTTTTTGGGCTCCAAAATCACTGCAGATGCTGATTGCAGCCATGAAATTAAAAGACGCTTGCTCCTTGGAAGGAAAGTTATGACCAACCTTGATAGTATATTAAAAAGCAGAGACATTACTTTGCCAACAAAGGTCCGTCTAGTCAAGGCTATGGTTTTTCTCGTGGTCATGTATGGATGTGAGAGTTGGACTGTGAAGAAAGCTGATCGCCGAAGAATTGATGCTTTTGAACTGTGGTGTTGGAGAAAACTCTTGAGAGTCCCTTGGACTGCAAGGAGATCCAACCAGTCCATTCTAAAGGAGATCAATCCTGGATGTTCATTGGAAGGACTGATGCTAAAGCTGAAACTGCAATACTTTGGCCACCTCATGTGAAGAGTTGACTCACTGGAAAAGACTCTGATGCTGGGAAAGGTTGGGGGCGGGAGGAGAAGGGGACGACGGAGAATGAGATGGCTGGATGGCATCACCGACTCTGTGGACATGAGTTTGAGTGAACTCCGGGAGTTGGTGATGGACAGGGAGGCCTGGCCTGCTGTGATTCCTGGGGTCGCGGAGAGTCGGACACGACTGAGCGACTGAACTGGACTGAACTGGAGTGAACTGAACTAGAATTGACACATTTGTCTTTCTAAATATTTTTGCTTATTTATTTGGGTGCACCAGGCCTCAGCTGCCGTGAAATCTAGTTCCTGACGGGAGACTGAACCCAGGCCCTGCACTGGGAGCACAGTCTTAGCTGCTGGACTACTGGGGAAGTCCCAGTACCTCATTTAGGAAACAGGAAACTTGGGGAGTTCCCTGGCAGTCCAGGGGTTAAGACTTGGGCTTTCACTGCCATGTCCCAGGTTCCATCCCTGGTCAGGGAACTAAGATCCCACAGGGCTCGAGGCGCAGCCAAAAAAGAGAGAAGAACGCGATCTCCTAAGGAGGCTGGTCAGTGCAGACGAACAGCACACACTAGGGGGCAGGAAGGGGGCCCGAACGGGCCACGAAAATGTCCGTTTCTGTTGTATTACATAAAGTGTTGATTTCACTAATTTCCCCTTTCTATCATTAATCTTTCAGTAGAAAACATACGGTGATCAATTTAAAAAAATTTTTTAATTTAATTTTACTTCTCTGACCAGGATTCCCCCAATTTTCCATTTCTTAAATCACTACTGGGGCTTCCCTGGTGGTTCAGGAGCTATGACTCCGTGCTCCCAGTGCAAGGAGCCGGGTTCAATCCCTGGTCAGGAAACTAGCTCCTGCATACCACAGTGAGGATCCCAGTTGCCACAACTCAGACCCGGTGCGGCCAAATAATTAACTATTAAAATAAAAACCTATTGATTAATTTATCATTGACAGTTGATAGCATTTCCATATCTACAGTGTTCTTGGTTTTTAACTGTTCTGATCTGAGCCGCCTCTAGTCCCTCCAGTCTCCAGATCCCTGGTCTGAAATCCACGAGAACTCAGGGCACAGTACAGGGCCAACAGCATTGATGCAGAGCCACACTTTCGTCTCTCCCGTGTTGGTTCTTGAGGGGGTTCTGAGTCAGTGGCGACCAGCCTGGCTTCCCAGTGACGCGTCATTCCTTTCCAGGCTGGTCCCTCGGCTGTCCCCAAATCACCACCTTAAATATTAAAGCCTCCTGTACCCTGGCAGTTCTGAAGACGGGTGGAGTGTGTGTGGCCGGCTGGCTGCTACATTTGTTCATTATTTTAATCCATGCATACTGGCTAGGACTGCAACACTGTTTCTTTAATCCACAAACAGTCCGAAATTGAGAGGGACCCAGTTTCCCACTGCAGCCTGGAGGAGGAGGAGCGCCGTCCTTTGTTCTGGTTACCGCGTCTCAGGGAGGTCTGCGCCTCACCCTTTAGTCTAGGGAGTGTTCAGGCCACCAGCCGGGGGTCTGATGAAGACTTGATCAAACAGCATGCTTTGCTGGGTGCTGTTGTGGGGGGAGCATACGGTTTGAGTTTGTAACCTTCGGGGAGAGTGAAAACGTGAACCCTAAGACATAAAAGAGGGCTTCCCTGGTGGCTCAGTGGTGAGGAAGCCGCCTGGCCATGCAGGAGACACGGGTTCGATCCCTGATCCGGGAAGATCCCACAAGCTGCAGAGCAGCTAAGCCCGCGAGCCTGTGCTCTAGGGCCCGGGAACCGCAACTGCTGAAGCTGGCACGCCCTAGAGCCCCTGCTCTGCAACCAGAGAAGAGCCCGTGCAGCAGTGAAGACCCAGCACAGCCAAAAATAATTTTTTTTTAAAGGAGTCCAACCCAGAGCAGCGCCTGGGCAGACAGTGAACGACACACGACCAGTGACCTGGGTGTTCCTCCAGGGGAGCATGTGCCTGACTGGAGCCGTCCCCGGAGCTGCCATGGGAGCTGGCGGGCCGGGGCGGGCCTGGGAGAGGGCCACAGGACGCTGACAATGGTGCAGGAAGGCGGGGTCACTGCTGAGGATGCGTGTGGGCGGCGGCAGAGTGGGGGACCTCCCAGGGCACCCCTCCTCTCGTGCGAGACTCCTGGGGCAGAGCTCAGCAGCGCCGGTGGTCAGTGGCCACTGCCTGTGGGTCTGTCTGCCCCAGGGTCACAGGGTGTTAGGGGAAGCTTTCACGGGTCTGGGATCTGAAGGAAGGTCCCAACCCTCAAGGTCTTCCCCAGAGGGACTCAGGTTCAAACCCAATGTTACTTCCACTCGAAGACTTTGTCCTTTGAGATCAGGAATCATCCTGTCTCTTTGTTGTTGTCGGCCAGGCCTGCACTGAGCCGAATCGTGTTGATTTGGCCGTTTCATGACGCTGTGGTGCGGTTGGGAGTTCTGCTGGAGGGGGAGAAGTGGTGAGGCTCGGGCGAGCGCGTGCGCTCGGGAGGGGCAGGGGAAGCAGGTGCAGACCCCCTGGGCAGCAGCCCCTGCCAGCCCCAAGCCCCAGCAGCACCAGCAAACCCCGGACGATCCTCTGGAAAGGGCTCCTGTGCTTCTCTGCCAGCAGCTGAAGCTGTACACACACACTGATTGTAGCAGTAAATTACCAGGCCGTTCCTCCGCTGTCAGGGCAGGCGGTGGGCCTCTGGACAGGACCGCGGGTCCCCCGGCTGCCACGGGCCCTTCTCTGAGGCGCTGCCGGGGGGCCTGTGTCAGTGGCTCAAACAGTGGCGCCGAAGCTCTACTGCGGGAAAGGCGAACCCCGCCAGCAACATGCGTGCAGCCCCTTCTGGAGGTCAGCGGGCAGCCTCTCGGAGGAGGCATGGGGTCGGGGCCCCGTGGGGAGCGGATGCCTCCGGCTCAGTGGCAGGAGGGAGCCCGTGCCGGCGGCCCCACGTGCCCCACCTCCAGGCCCCGGCCACCAAGCTGCTCTGCTCCTAGCGATGGATGCCATCTGGGGGCACCGCGTGGGACCTGCGTCTCAGCACTCCTCCCACGGTCTGCCCGCGTGCCTCTGCACAGACCTTGACCTGACCCTCCAGTCTCCTTCCCGGCCCCTGAGAGCACAGCCACATCACTGACTTCTGCCTGGGGCCCCTGAGAGCACAGCCACGTCACTGACTTCTGCCTGGGGCCCCTGAGAGCACAGCCACGTCACTGACTTCTGCCTGGGGCCCCTGAGAGCACAGCCACGTCACTGACTTCTGCCTGGGGCCCCTGAGAGCACAGCCACGTCACTGACTTCTGCCTGGGGCCACGTCCTTCACCCCGTGGATGACGGTGACCCAAAAGACAGCTATGCTGTCTGAGGCTCTGGCCACGGGGAGCTCTGCCCACCTTTCCGGACCACCCATGGTCCCCCAAAGTTTACCACTGTTAGGAGTTGTCTTTTTAAATTACAGATTTCATTTTCCAACACAGTTTTAGGTTCCCCCTCCCCTGGTATAATTCCCCCGATCATTACCATCTGGCCTTAGCAAAAGGTGGATTTGCTACAATTGATGATCCAATATCATACACTGTATTCACTAAAACCCACAGTTTATGTTCAAGCTCTCTCCTTGCCTGGCTCGGTTCTGTGGGTTTTAACAAAGAGGACAACCTCTTGTGTCCACCAGAACGTTATCACTCAGAGCCGCTTCACTGCCCAGAACCCCCGTGCTCACCTGTTCATCCTTCCGGCCAGTGTCTGCATAGTTCCTTCTCTGGAGGGTCATAGGGTTGGAGTCACGTAGTCTGTAGCCTTTTCAGACTGGCTTCTTCCCTCAGCGACGTGCATTTGGGGCCCCTCCAGTCTGATAGCTCATTACTTGTCAGCGTTGAATGATATCCCACTGTTTGCATGGACCACAGTTTGTCCATCAGCTGCTGAAGGACACCTGGGTTACTTTCAGGTTTCGCAATAATGAATAGAGCTGCTGTACTCCCGCGCAGGCGTCTGTGTGGGCCTGTGTTGTCCGCTCGGGCAGCTGGATGCTGAGCAGCGGGACTGCTGGGCCGAGCAGCGGGTGCACACTTACGTTTGTAAGAAGGCCAGCCCTGCCACTTCCACCAGCATGGCCTGGAGCCCCTCTTGCTCTGTCATCACCAGCGTTTGGTGCTGCCTGTGCTGTAGATTTCCGCCTTTCTGATAGGTGTGTGGAGGTACCTCGTGCTTGTTTGCACTTTCATTTCCCTAAACTCGTGCCATGAGCATCTCATCACACACTCACTTGGCGTATGCGTCTCTTCTCGGTGAGGTCTGTTCAGATCTTCCACCCGGTTTTAGGTTGGGCTTGCTGTCCTCCTGTTGCTCTTTAGGGATTCCGTGTGGGTGCAAACGCTTTATCATCATCGTTATTCACTCCTGGCTGTGTGGGGCTTTTCTCTCGTTGTGAAGCAGGGGCCGCTCTCGTTGGGGAGCAGGGGCTCCAGGACACTGGGCTCAGTGGCTGCGCTGCACGGGCTTAGTTGCTCCAAGGCACGTGGGATCTCCCAGACCAGGGGCTGAACCCGTGTCCCCTGTGTCGGCAGGTGGGTTCTTTACCACCGAGCTACCAGGGAAGCCCTTGCATGCAAATTCTTTACTGGACAATACTGCTTTCTGAACATCTCCCAGCCTGTGACTTGTCTTTTCATACCTTTAGTATGATTTTTACAGAGCACGTGTTTTTAATTTTAATAAAGCCCAGTGTATCAATATTTTCACTCATAGGTCAGGTTTTTGGTGTTGTATTTAAACGTCATTGCCAACAAAAACGGACACACAGATAAACAGAACAGAATACAGAGCCCAGAAATAACTCACCTATGGGCAATTAGTCTTCAGCAAAAGAGGCGAGAACATACAATGGAGAAAAGACAGTCTCTTCAGCACGCAGTGCTGGGAAAGCTGGACGGCTACATCAACATCAATGAAGTTAGAGCACACCCTCTCTCCATACATAAAAATAAACTCAAAATGGCTTAAAGACCCAACCATAAGACATGACACCACAAAACTCCTAGAAGAGAATACAGGTAAAACGTTTATGGACATAAAACCAGAGTAATGTTTCCTTAGATCAGTCTCCCAAGGCAAAAGAAATAAAAGCAGGGACTTCCCTGGTGGTCCAGTAGCTAAGACTCTGCCCTCCCACTGCAGGAGGCTTGGGTTCAATCCCTGGTCCAGAACTAAATCTCTCCTGCCACAATATGGCCAAAAAAGAAAGAAAGAAAAGTCTACAAATAACAAGCGCTGAGAGGCTGCAGAGAAAAAGGAGCCTCCTACACTGCTAATGGGCCTGCAAACTGTGGCAGTCACTCTGGAGAAGAGTGTGAAGTGTCCCTAAAAAGTAAAACCAGAGCTACCATCAGCTCAGTTCAGCCGCTCAGTCGTGTCCGACTCTCTGCGACCCCACGAATCACAGCACACCAGGCCTCCCTGTCCATCACCAACTCCAGTATGATCCAGCAATTCCTCTCCTGGGCATATGTCAGGAGAAAAACTCTTTAACTGGAAAGGGTCCACGCACCCCACTGTTCACAGTAGCCTTACCCACCATCACCAAGACACGGGAGCAGACTCAACGTCCACAGTCATGCCAGGTGAGTGGGCAGAGAAGACGTGGCGTACAGACACGTGTGTTCCTCAGCCTTCCTCGGCCAGATGACAGGATGAGACGAGGCCTCTGCAGCAACACAGAGGACCTGGGGACCATCACGCTCGGTGAAGTCAGCGAATCAGAACGGGAAAGACAGACGTGCGCGATCGCAGCGAATCAGAACGGGAAAGACAGACGTGCGCGATCGCTCATACCTGGCGTCTAAAATGACAATACAGATGAGTCTGTGTACAGAACGGAGGCAGACGCACAGACGTGGAAAACAAACACATGGTCGCCAAGGCGCGATGAGGCGGGGAGAGGCCCACCAGGGCTTGGGGTCACACACCCGACCGGAAAAAGACAGGTAAAGGAGGACCCACTGGCGCAGGGAGCTATACTCAGTGCCTTACAATGAGACATCACGGAGAAGAGTCTGGAGTTGTACCCCTGAAACCAGCACAATCTTATAAATCAACTACAGTTAAAATAAAACTTCACCATCACCAAGCCAGAGTCATCTAGATTTTTCTGTTCTATTCTAGAAGTTTCTAGTGTTGCGTTTTACAATTACATGGTTTTACGTGGTGATCAACTTTGCTCATCTTGTGAAAGGCATAAAGCCTCTGCCTAGATTCTTCTTTTTTTCTTTTTGCATGTGGATATCCAGCTGTTCCAGCTGCATTTGTTGAGAAACCATTTCCACCATTGGATTGCCTTCACTCCTGTCAAAGGCCAGCTGACTGTGCTTGTCTGGGGCTGTTTTGGGCTCTTGCTCTGTTCCATTGGTCTCTGTCTAATGTTGCTAATACCACGCTGTCATGATTACTGGAGCTCTGCAGTGAGTCTTGAAGGCAGACAGCATTAAGAACTTGAACAGCTGTCTCCCTGGACACACCAGCGATGCTCAGAGTTCAACCCACGACCTTCAGTGCAAGGTCTTCATCACCACCCACAGTGCAGGTCATCTGGCTCCAAAGGCCCATTTTATTTTTAAAATATTTATTTGGCTGCACTGGGCTTCCCAAGTGGCGCTAGTGGTAAAGAACCCATCTGTCAATGCAGAAGACATATGAGATGCGGTTTTGACCCTAGGTCAGCAAGATCCCCTGAGAAGGGAAAGGCAGCCCACTCCAGTATTCCTGCCTGGAGACTCCCATGGACAGAGGAGCCTGGCGGGCTACAGTCCACGGGGCCACGAAGAGTCGGACACGACTGAAGCGACACAGCATCCATGGGTCTTCACTGTGGCATGTGGAATTGGGATCTAGTTCCCTAACCAGGGGTTGGACCCGGGCCCCCTGCACTGTGAGCTCAGAGTCTCAGACCCTGGATCACCAGGGGAGTCTCCAGAAGCCCTCTCTGTTTACAGGTGAACCACACAGCTGGAGCCTGCTGTTAGAAGAGCTTTAAAGACAATAACAAAATCTGAACACCATTATCTGCACCATGAAGGGTGTAGCAGTGGAGAAATGAAAGGTAATTTTTATTTAAAAATATTAACCAAGCAATTAGGGTAGGAATTGTGATTTCTTGCCCAAGGAGAGAAAGTAAAAGGGAGGAAAAAATCCAGAAGGGTTACCTGAAGTGCTCTCTGCTGCTAAGCTGGCCTCAGGACCTCTGTTTGCAAGGATGCCTTCTTGCCTGGCATTCAGTCAGACATGATTGTATTGTCAATAATCAAATTGTCAGGAAAAGATTAGAATTGCTCAATCAAGTAAGGACAAAGGCTAGGAGATGAACTGTCCATCTGTCAATAGGAATAGAATCAAGGATTAGAAATTAGTGGGTGGCTTAAACTGATATTTTTAGAATCCCACTTGAAAGGGATAAGGATTCTAAAAACAGGAAAATGGTAAATGCTTCGTAAGTCAGTAAAGGCTCACAGCCAGTCTCATGTCCTTTGTAAAGAAACTGTTACGAATGACTTGGGAGGATTTAGCTGTGAAATTGCTTGAGAAGCGGAATTTGGTCTGAGACAGGCAGCCTAGATCTATGGGAGGCAACACGCCCGTGGTTGTGATGGAGATTTTAAAAGATACGTATTCGCAGCAGACAATGAGGTTGCTTTGTGCGGCCTGCCTCTGTGAAGAATCTGGTAATGCTCTGTTTAAAGACTTATTCTGAAGGTGAGAAGTGGGAAAAGACATGAGAAGCAATATCGTGTCTCCAGAACCCAGCTTCAGGCGGACACTCACACCTGCCTCACTGACGGCAAAGTCAGGACGACGCGTTCACTGGCCCCCTTGCCGTGCAGGGAGCCTCGCCTGGAGCAGGGCCTTGCTCGTGGATTGATATGTGCCAGGCTGACGGATGACCCCGTGTCACCAGCACCTGTTTAAGCAGGAAGTCTAAGCAGTGAGGAATGGCTCCTGTATGTTGCTGAAACCAGCCTCCTCCCCTCCCTTTTTCCTTATCGTTGGCCGGGCCGGGTCTTCGTTGCTGGCGCAGGCTCTCTAGTTGCGGCGAGCCGGGGCTACCCGCTGGTTGCAGTGCTCGGGCTTCTCGTCACGGTGGCTTTTCTTGCCGTGGAGTACCGGCTATCAGGTGCACGGGCTTCAGTCCTGGGGGGGTCCCGGGCCCCGGAGCACAGGCTCAGGAGCTGTGGCGCACGGGCTGCTCCGCGGCATGTCGGATCCTCCCGGATCAGAGGTCGAGCTCGTGTCTCCTGCCCTGGCAGGCGGATTCTTTGCCACCAAGCCACCAGGGAAGCCCCCTGCCCCTTCCTTTTCACTGGAAAGAGCAAGCGCTTCTTTCCAAGAAAGGAGCCAGCTTCAGAGTCCCTGGTGAAGCCTTTCCCTGAGGGCGAGACAGCTGGGGAATGCCCCCTGGGCAGACAGAGGCGCTGATGGGCAATGGGAAGCATGATCAAAGGCGCAAAGACAAAAAGAAAAAACAGACCAATTGGACTTCACAAAAATTAACATTTTGTGCACCACAAAACAACATCAGCAAACTAATAAGGCAACTCAGAGAATGGGAGAAAGCGTTTGCAAACCATTAATCTGATAAGGGATTAATATCTGGGATATATAGAGAACTAAAACTCAACGAGAAAAAAAAACGACCCGATTTTAAAATGGGCAAAGGACCTGAATAGACACTTCTCCAAAGAGAGTATATGAGGGGCCCGTAAGCACATGAAAAGATGCTCGAATCACTAATCATTCAGTTCAGTTCAGTTCAGTTCAGTCGCTCAGTAGTGTCCGACTCTTTGCAACCCCATGAATCACAGCACGCCAGGCCTCCCTGTCCAGCACCAACTCCCAGAGCTCACTAATCATTAGGGAAATGCAAACGAAAACGACAGTGAGCTCCCACCTCACACCTATCAGAATGGTTACTGTTTACAAAGGAAAAAGAATGGGGCTTCCCTCGTGGCCCAGTGGTTAGGACTCAGGGCTTTCATTGCTGGCTCCTGGGTTTCAGCCTTGGTTGGGAATTAAGATCCTGCAAGTTGCAGATAAAAAAAAAAAGATCCCGTGTGCTGCACCAAAGATCAGAGATCCCAGTGCCGCCACTAAGCCTTGTCCCACCAAATAAGTGAACACTTGTGCATGCTGCGTGCTAAATCGCTCCATTTGTGTCCATTTTTCGTAAACTATAAAAATAAGCTAATGAAATTTAAAATAAAAATTTAAAACAGCTCAATTGAAATATGTCACATGCCATGCAATCCACCTGTTTAAAGTGTGTAATTTAAAATGTGTAATTCAATGATTTTTAGTATATTCACAAGGTTGTACAACTGTCACCACTAATTCCAGAACATCTTATTTCAAAAGGAAACGCCTCCCATGAAGGACTGACCACATTCTCCAGCCCCGGGGAACCGCGAGTCTACCCCCACCTCTGTAGATTCGCCTAAGTGGAATCGCGCAGCGCACTCATGCAGTCCTTTGGCTTCTTTTATGAGGCATCATATTTTCAAAGTTCCCCACGTACCTCGTGCCAGCACTTTCCTTCTTCCCCACGTTGCCGTTTGCTTCTGGACACCATCTTTTACCCAGCTCGGCTCAACTCTCCCTCCCGGGGTACCTTCCGGACTTAAAAGCGCCAAAATCCGGGGGTCCCAGGCAGGACTACGTGGCTCTTTCAGAAACCGACGCTGGCGGGCTGCTGACGACCCGCCCTCCCAATAAACCGCAGGGACCGAACGCCTTCCTCCCTGAGACATACATCCCTAGTTTCCTTTTACTAAGGACGCTTTTCCATTTGACTTGCTCCTGGATGACGCAGGGGAACCCCTGGACGTCACTCCTGTCTCCCTCCTGCCACCATGTGGTCAGAGGCGAGCATGACACCAATTTGAACAGGACCAGACCCAAGAAGCGCAGTCGGGTCAGGCTCTGCCTGTTCTGCGCTAAGTGCAGGACTTTGCCTCTTCTCCAGAGTGGGGCTGACCCCCTGTCGCTGAGGATATCTCAGGGCCCAGAGCTGGGCCTTCTACGCACTTGGTCACATACAGACCAGGCTAGTCATCGGAGACACCCACGAGCGGTTTACAGTAGGAGCTGCCCGCGGCCGCCAGCGCCCCATCTCGGCCTGTAGAGTAAGCATCTCCGGGGTTGCGACCGTGCACTGAGAATCCCAGGGAAAGAACCATCGCGCTGACCGGGAACCCCGGCTCACATCACTTGTGCCTGCTCCTGGCCGCCCAGCACATGAATACACTAGGGTGGGAGTGGACGAGTGAGTGGCCAAATGCAGTAAAGGCCTTTATCGAGCTGACCTTTAAGCCGGCATGAAATGCACAGAACAACATCACCACTTTAAGAAGAGCGGTTGGGGCATTCAGCACGCTCACAACGGTACCACCCACCACTGTTACCTGGCGGCTGCAAAACACTTCCGTCAGTCACCCCAAAAGGAGAACCCACCACTGCAGGCACCCCCCATGGCACCCCCCAACGCCCCCCGCAGGCCCTGGCGCCCGGTCACCGCCCTCTGCCTCCGGGACTCGCCAGCGGCGCGCGTTTCTCAGAGAGGGAATCGCACACCGAGTGTCCCTCCGCCGGGCTTCTCTCAGCCAGCGCCTTGTTTCCGAGGTTCGCAGGCGCCCAGCTGCACCAGCGCTTTGCCCCTTTCCCAGGCGGAGCCGAATTCCGCTCTGCGGGTGGGCCTCCTGAGTCTACTCGTCCCCGTGGCCGGGCCGCTTTGCACGCAGACTCTTCTCCACAGTCGGCTGATGGGGCCCTGAGCCGCCCTCCCCGCGACCCGCTGTGCACTCCGCACAATGGACTTGGGGGCGCACCCGAGGGGCCCTGAGCCGGCCCTGCCCGCGACACTGTGCCTCCGAGATCCGGGTGGGTCTGTCTCGCTGTCCGTACAGGGTCCCCGTGCCCGTTCTCTGCAGCCCCGTCCGTCCGGGCCGTCTCCACGCTGACTCATGAGGCGCTGCTCTGGCGGTGCTCCCCTTGGCTGTCCTCTCCTCCCCGTGGGGGCATGATGGGTGGGGCGCCCGGAGCCCCGGGATGGGGGACTCTCTTTGTGAATGTGAATTCTCCTTGTAGTTGCAGAAGTCGCGGCTGAGGTCGTGAGGAGCCCTTAGAGCACCACCTTCATCTCCGGCTCCCTCCTGCCACCGGCCGGCCGTGGGTGCCAGCATGGTGCCCTTTGCCGAGGTGAACCCGTGAGGGCAGTGTCACCAGCCTGGAACCCCCGCAGCCCTACGGGCGGGGGGGCCTTGACTCTGCCCACTGTCCTCAGCCCTGCGCAGCCGGCCAGCTGGGCAGGAGGCCCCAGAGCCCGCAGCAAGCCCATCAGATCCACAGGGGCCCTGGGCGAGGGGCAGAGGCAGTCCAGGTCTCAGTGCTGGGGTCACCCATGGGTGAGCCAGCCGGGCGGGGCAGGAACTAGACGGAGGGACCAGATGCTTGGGGGGCATCAGAGACCCCAGGGTGGAGCCCCGAGTCCTCAGGGAGACACTGGTGCTCCCGTGGGCCTGCAGTCCCTTCAGCTGCTGTGATGCTGCCTTGACCGTGTCTGTTGTCCGGTCCCCTGACCTTCAGAGGTCAGCCGGCGCTCCTGCTGCCTCTGGTTTGCCTCCTCGGAGACCCTCCTTTTTCCTCTGAAACTTTATGTTTCAGTCTGTAATTTCTTTCTTTAGAATCACCTTCCCCAAATTAAGTCACCCAAATTCCCGAGTAAGCTGAAAAGCCATTTTTCTTGCAAATCTTATATGAAGATAATTTAATATAAGGCATAAACTAATAAACTAAAGACCATATATTACATCAGTAGCACAGTAAAAATCAAGCCACTGTAAGAGACAAATGAACAGTATTTTAGCCAAGGGAAAAAGAAAACGAAGTAGAAACAAGATGTAAGTTATATTCTGTGCATAAATAACTTTAAAGAGAAATAGTAAAGATGACTTCTATAACTTTAATGTATTTGGGGAGACATTATTTAGTTGCAGTAAAATAAGAGGTGATAAGCCTAGCTGAGGTTTTGCAGGATCAGGATTACGTGAGTTTCCTGAGAAGACAGGAGGGTGAGTATTGTTTTATAGGATATTTAAGATTCTGGAAGTGAAAGTTAAAGTGAGTCACTTCAGTCCCATCTGACTCTTTGTGACCCCGTGGACTGCAGCCCACCAGGCTCCTCTGTCCGTGGGCTTCTCCAGGCAAGAATACCAGAGTGAGTTGCCATTTCCTCCTCCAGGGGATCTTCCCGACCCAGGGACTGAACCCAGATCTCCTGCATTACAGGTGGATTCTTCAGTATCTGAGCCTCCAGAGAGATACACAAAATTTCTCTTCATTTGAGTGCCACCGACTTCAGCTGGGCAAATATCCGAGCTCTGAGAGGCGGTCAATAGTCTTTAAAACTCCTTCCAAAATTTCACCAAACACAGAATTTAGCGATAAGAAACAGCACAAACGTGGTACAGCAACGTGGATGCGTCTCCAGAGAATTAAAGTGAGTGAAAGAAAAGCCAGTCCCCAAAGGCCACACGTCGCGTGAGTCCGTTCACAGAACACCCTCGAAGTGGAAGGCTGTGGGGCTGGGGGTCAGATGAGCGGCCGCCAGGCGGTAGGGATGCTGTGGGGGAGGTGGGCGTCATGTGAGGGGGTCCCCGTGGGGCTGCGGCTGTGGTGGTGGTCCTGGGGCGAAACCCTTGGGTCTACACTTGCACACGCCGGGAGCACGAGCGGCAACACGCGGCCGGGGAAACTGTCCCCGTCCACGGTGACTCGGTGTCGAAACCTCCCTCCAGTGCAGCCCTCCTGGGCTGCCCTTCTGACACTCACCCGTCCACGGGGAGGAGCGGCCTGCTGGCTGGCTGTTCTCTGTGGCCCAGGAGGAACATCAAACATCCTGCTTCCAGATCAGAGGCAAGAAGAGAAGCTAATGGGTAGGATGCGTGTAATGTGAGTTTTCCCGAGTGGCTGCAGCCCCATCCTGCTGCCCACGGGGGCGAGACGCTGAGACGTCCACCCTGCCGGTCTCTGTCGTGTTCCACAGCTCTGCCTGCACGTCAGGTTGAGCACACACTTAGGAACTTTATCTCTGTCCAGTAAAATGTGGTTTCTTGAAATATTATCATTTTTAAGTACAGAAAACGATATGCATATAAGATAGGAGTCTTCTCTGCCTGTAAGAGTGTTCTGGGCACCAGAGGGAATAAAACATAGTGGTGGTTCTAGGTGTTCAACAAAATCACACAGGACTCCCACAGGCTCTGATACTCACCAGAGACAGGGGCTGCCTGCCCTGCCTGCCCGCCCTAAGTAGCTTTCCTGCAGTGATGCAGGGGGTGAGCCTTCTGGGAAGGACGGCTTCTTCCATGACCATCAGAAGTGCATCTCACGGTGGGGTCAACCTTAGTCCCAGACAAAGTTGGGAAGGTTGCCTCCAGTGGTCCCGCCCCTTGGGCACCAGTAACTGAATAGCCAGCTGCTAGAATTCTCAATCTTCCTCCTGAAAGCTGCCCCTTCCCATTCTCAATCATCTTAGTCAATGGCAGCCCATCCCCCACCCGCTCTGGCCAATACCCTGGAGACATCGATGCCTTGATTCTCCCCCCAACCTCCAATCCTGTGCATCAGCATGTCCTACTGACAATATCCCAGACCTGCTGGCCACTGTCCATCTCTGTCACCATGGTAACACCCTAGCCCAGGCCACCATCCTCTCTCCCAAGCCGCCTAACTGGACCTCCTGCTGTACTTGGTAAACCAGAAAGGAGAGCATGTCACTTGCCTGTTTAAAACTTTCTAGTGATTGTACATCAGTCTGGGTCTAAGCAAACAGACTCAGCTTCAGGTGTGAACAGCCAAGGGATTTAAGGTAGGGAGTTGACTACACAGAGGTGAGGCAACCTAGAGGCAACGCAGCTAACATCACCGGAATCTAGTGCCGCTCCTACACCAGAGGGACGAGGCCGGGGCGGGGGCGGGGGGGGGGACGCTGCAGTCAGTGCAAATTCCCTGCTGTGGCCACATCAGCCTGAGGACACGGAGCAGCACCTGGCATGCTGGCACTCGGTAAACGCTGGTCTACGGGATGGACGATGAGGGAGGGAATTGCCTTCCCACTGGGCACCCCGTTCCAGACTCCCGCATCCATTCTGGAGGCACCGGGGTAGCACTGGCCTTTCCCTGGGCAGTGGCCACCGGGACCTCTGCCGGGGCAAGTGCAGCCTCCACGTCAGAGCCTGGCCTCGCGTGTCAGACGTGCTCAGACTCAAGTCCAGCCCTGCCTCTGCCCACACTGCTTCCACATCCCTGTCAGTAGGGGGACCCTAACACGGCCAGCTGCCTGGTAGGTTGGGTGAGGGTCCCCAGCAGGCCCAGTCTCAGGGCCGTGCAGCAGCAGGGGTGGGGGGACGCCTCCCCAGAGGACAGCACCTTAGAGCTGGGCGGCGTGTTTCCGAGCATGGCCATGGGGTGGCGCTGCTCGCCAGCCGTTGGCCTGGGTGGCTCCGCTCGGCCCAGGGCGGCTCTGCCTGGGGCAGCCAGCGGACCTTCCCCTTTCAGTACACACTGCGGTGGGCTGCCCACAGAGGGGGCTTCTTCCAGGAGCTGGACAGGAGACCCTCTGGCAGTCTCTGCTGATGTGGGTTTTGGAAACTCGGGGAAGGGTGAGACCAGGACTCGCTGGACCAGGCTCCAGACACAGCTCCCTGTGGGGAAGACGGGCAGCACACGGGCCCTGCGCCTGGACGGCCAGCCCCGCAGACACAGGGCCGGCGCCCTGCCTGGAGCTTAGGGGCTCAGCCTGGGCACCCACTCTGTATGTTGACTGCATTCTGGGGTGAAACCTGACTGTGGAACTGCTCCTTCTATCACACATCCACTCAGCGCCTCTCCCTTCAAGCCCTCACCCTCACCAGCCTCCACGAGCCCCAGCAGTGTGACGGCTGGCACTGGGGGAGCACCGGCCTGAGGGGTCCGGTCCAGAAGTGACGGGGCCAGAACCCCACCTGGGGGTCGGAGCTGGGGCAGCCCTGAAGCCGGCCCTCCAATGGCTCGGTGGACCCAGAGTTCCCATCCCCAGAGGGAACTGTCTCCCTGCCTGCCACCCTACCCTGCCCACTGCAGGCTGTCCCTCCTGTTTGTCACCAAACTGTGGCCCACCTTGCTCTGAGGCTGTCCCTCCTGGGCTGGTGTGTGTGTGTGTGTGTGTGTGTGTGTGTGTGTGTGCTGTCCCTCCTGGGCTGGTGCGTGTGTGTGTGTGTGCTGTCCCTCCTGGGCTGGTGTGTGTGTGTGTGTGTGTGTGTGCTGTCCCTCCTGGGCTGGTGTGTGTGTATGTGTGTGTGTGTGTGTGTGCTGTCCCTCCTGGGCTGGTGCATGTGTGTGTGTGTGTGTGTGTGTGCTGTCCCTCCTGGGCTGGTGCGTGTGTATGTGTGTGTGTGTGTGTGTGTGTGCTGTCCCTCCTGGGCTGGTGTGTGTGAGTGTGTGTGTGTGTGGTCTGCGTGTGTATGGCTGGGGTGTGTGTTTGTCTCAGGCTTAGTTGCTCTGCAGCGTGGGGTACCCTTAGCTCTCTGACCAGGGACTGAACCTGCAGTGCGTTCCCTGCACTGGAAGGATTCCTAACCACTGGACCACCAGGGAAGTCCTGGGATCCCTTTACTAAAATGCTAAGTTTCATGTGATCAGAAACATGGTTCTAATCCTCAAACCAACAGGAAGCTGTCCAATGAACTATTAGAGGAGCTGCTCTCAGATTCCTGGTGAAAAACACAGGGAAGCCCTCATGTCTTGCAAAGAAGAGCAGAGACACTTAAACAGCTAAAATTCCTTCGCACTGAGACTCCTTTCACGATGTGGCAGCACTATATGGCAAACAGCTTGCTTCGTCTGACAAGTCAGATCTGTAGCCAGTTCGGGAGGAGCTAGAAACCCTGAACTTTCTTATACAAACCTCAGCAGCAGAGAAAGGCTGCCCGCTGGCCTAAGTCGGACACCTGGCTATCTGCGGGTGGGAGGCTTCGGCAGGTCCGGGTTCCTCGGTCTGGGGTGGGCTTCCTGAGGGTGAGAAATGCTCGCTGGTAAAATGGCCTGCAAGCCCAGCTCAGCAGGAATGGGTGGTGAGATGAGCACAGAAATCCTTGGGATGTGGAGGATTACGGCCCCATAAATATTTATGGAGCAACAGCAGCTTCTCAGGCGGTGTGCATAGGACATCTGCCACCGAAGCCAAAACACAGTCTGGATATTTCCATGCATCGACTCAAATAATGTGCTGCTCTTTTACAAAGTGAAATCGTAGTTTTAAGCTGAAGTTTTGGTCAAGGGGCTTCCGTTCGGTTCAGTTCAGTTCAGTCACTCAGTCGTGTCCGACTCTCCGTGACCCCATGAATCACAGCACGCCAGGCCTCCCTGTCCATCACCAACTCCCGGAGTTCACTCAAACTCATGTCCACAGAGTCAGTGATGCCATCCAGCCATCTCATTCTCTGTCATCCCCTTCTCCTCCCGCCCCCAACCTTTCCCAGCATCAGAGTCTTTTCCAGTGAGTCAACTCGTCGCATGAGGTGGCCAAAGTATTGCAGTTTCAGCTTCAGCATGAGTCCCTCCAATGAACACCAGGGTCGATCTCCCTTAGAATGGACTGGTTGGATCTCCTTGCAGTCCAAGGGACTCTCAAGAGTCTTCTCCAGCACCACAGTTCAAAAGCATCAATTCTTCGGCGATCAGCTTGGTCAAGGGGCTTACTTCCTTCTAAATTCCTCATCTACCGAAACTGCCTGCCTCCAAGCTCTCAGAAGCAGCTCCCCGCCCCGGATTCTGACCCCTTGCTGTCTCACACCAGGAGACCACCCCAGTGTCCCCCCACCCTGTCCTGAGGAGGGTGCGGGGTGTCCACCGCAGCTCCTCCTCGGCCTGCAGCCCTGGGCAGGCAGGCGTCTGGCTGGCGGTTTGCCCGCTTGCCCGAGCCTCTGTGAGGAGCCCAGCCCGCCTCCTGTTGTTTGGGGTTGTTGTCTCCACAGCGCTCCCGTACATATGGCACGTGGAAGCAATTAAAGCGGAGCTGCAAGCGGCCAGTCCCCCGGGCTGTGAGCTGCCAGGCTCCCTGCTCGGGGAGGCGCCCACGCTCTCCAGAGTCGGTCTGTGTTGTTACTTTTCAAGGCTGGATTTCAACATCAGCCGACAAAAAACAGAGGCGCTTCTGTGTGAAGATGAAGCAGATTTGCAGCTGCTACCGGCAGAGGCTACGTTTGCCACCTCTTGTCTGGAAACTGCCGTGGACCATGGGCTGTCCCATGCGTGGGTGTGTCCATACTGCTGCCAAAGCCAGGCATGGGAGACGTCAGGGCACGGAGCTTGTGAGGGTGTGTGCTTCAGCCCGTGCGCCCGCGTGTCACTGGAGGAGATGCTGCGTGGCACGCAGACTCCACGGGCACTCACAGCAGCTGCCATGCTGCGGCTGCCACCCCCACGGCCACCATCAGGACACGTGCACAGGCGTGGCTGCTAGGCGGGCTCTGGGCCCAGAAGGTAACAAGTTCTGGTCTCTTTTGCCCCCAAATGATGTGTGTGTGTGTGATCAGTCACATCTGACTCTTTGCGACCCCATGGACTACAACCTGCCAGCCTCCTCTGTCCATGGGATTCTCCAGGCAAGAACACTGGAGTGGGCAGCCATTCTCTTCTTGAAGGGATCTTCCCGACTCAGGGATTGAACCTGGGTCTCCTGCATTGGCAGGTGGGCTCCTTACCACTGAGCCAGCAGAGGAGTCCCCCAAAATCATGCAAAACAAAACAGGGATCCCTAGTTTTCTTTCTCTCAGGCCTGAAGAGAAAAGAACCAAACTTCCTAAGTGTGAGTTTGTGGAACGAGGCAGGGGACAGTTTCACTTGTCAAAGTCAAATGGCCTCCGTTTACTGACAGTCAACTTGATAAGCTCCTGCATATGGTTAATTAATATGTGAACATTTAAACTGGACATGCTTGTGCAGAAGGGGTTACACCCCAGGAAGGAGCCAGAGTCTACCCAACCTGAAGCGGGTAGCGATTCATTCTCTCAGAGTATGAAGGCATATTCTTCACCCTCACGGGGTGGAGAGGCCGTGAGCTTGAGTATGTGAGTTACGGCAGCAAAGAGCAGATGCACGGAAAACGCTGCCGAGCTCAGACCTTAGCGACACGTGCCAACTCTTTATGACGGTACAGGACGGAGGGGAGAGAGCCGAGGATGAAGCCTCAGTGGCGATTTAGGCTGACTGAACGATGACACATCCACTTCAGTATTCAGCACTAGGCAAGCAATTTGCTCTGAACTTCCAAATAACACTTCACTTTACTTCCAAACTGAAGTAAATGGCATCAGGCCGGCAAGGTCAAGGGGTGATTAGTAGTCACACCGAGCAGGGCTTCTGCTGTTGCTGCTTCTCACTGCAGCCCTCGTGGCCAGGACGGCTGGACAAACGGTCCGGAGATCACACACGCGCGTTTCACTCCCAACTTGGCAGCCATTGGGTCATGTGTGTGTGAGAGAGAGACATCCTGGCTGGGCAAGTCAGAGGACCATGACTCCTTCTAACTCTGCTGCGAAAACAAGACAGCAGCTGCTTGAAGGCAGGGAGCAAGGTGTTTCTCTGGGCAGTGTGTTGAGCTCGGGTTCATTTCTACAGGCTCAAAAGTGCCACGGCTGTCATGAGTTCCAAGGTAGCGCTGGGCTCAGCCGGGCTGGGTGGGAGCCCCAGGGTCCCCTCCCTCGTGGCTTGTGCTCACGGGGAGAGACGATTTGCAGCATCAATCAGAGGACAGCGTGGAAGCAGGGCCACTCAGCTGAGCACTTTAAGGAGATAAGGTGGCCTCTGGGATGAAAGACAGTAAGTTTGCTTTGAATGCGCCCACACCCAGAGGCAGGCAGCAGACAAATGTATGGACACCAAGGGGGGAAGGAGAGCAGTGGGGTGAACTGGGAGACTGGGGTTCAGGTGCGTGCACTATAGACAGGATCTGTCTCCATTGCAGGGGACGCAGACATGGATTTGATCCCTGGGTCGGGAAGATCCCAGAAGGGCTTAACAACCCACTCCAGGTTTCTTGCCAGGAACACCCCATGGACAGAGGATCCTGGCTACAGTCCACAGGGTCGCAGAGAGTCAGAAACGACTGAAACAACTGAACACAGGGCAAATAAAGTCGGGGGCTGGTGGGAACCTGCCGTAGGTCGCTGGTGGGAACCTGTCATACGCAGCAGGTCGCTGGTGGGAACCTGCCGTAGGTCACTGACAGGAACCTGCCGTACGCAGCAGGTCGCTGGTGGGAACCTGCCGTACGCAGCAGGTCGCTGGTGGGAACCTGCCGTAGATCACTGGTGGGAACCTGCCGTACGCAGCAGGTCGCTGGTGGGAACCTGCCGTAGGTCACTGGTGGGAACCTGCCGTACGCAGCAGGTCACTGATGGGAACCTGCCGTACGCAGCAGGTCGCTGGTGGGAACCTGCCGTAGGTCACTGATGGGAACCTGCCGTACGCAGCAGGTCACTGGTGGGAACCTGCCGTATACAGCAGGTCGCTGGTGGGAACCTGCCGTACGCAGCAGGTCGCTGGTGGGAACCTGCCGTAGGTCACTGGTGGGAACCTGCCGTAGGTCACTGATGGGAACCTGTCATACGCAGCAGGTCGCTGGTGGGAACATGCCGTACGCAGCAGGTCACTGGTGGGAAGCTGCCGTAGGTCACTGGTGGGAAACTGCCGTACGCAGCAGGTCGCTGGTGGGAACCTGCCGTACGCAGCAGGTCGCTGGTGGGAACCTGCCGTAGGTCACTGGTGGGAACCTGCCGTACGCACCAGGTCACTGATGGGAACCTGCCGTATGCAGCAGGTCGCTGGTGGGAACCTGCCGTAGGTCACTGGTGGGAACCTGCCATAGGTCGCTGGTGGGAACCTGTCATACGCAGCAGGTCGCTGGTGGGAACCGGCCGTACGCAGCAGGTCGCTGGTGGGAACCTGCCGTAGGTCACTGGTGGGAACCTGCCGTACGCAGCAGGTCGCTGGTGGGAACCTGCCGTATACAGCAGGTCGCTGGTGGGAACCTGCTGTACGCAGCAGGTCGCTGGTGGGAACCTGCTGTAGGTCACTGGTGGGAACCTGCCGTAGGTCACTGATGGGAACCTGTCATACACAGCAGGTCACTGGTGGGAACGTGCCGTACGCAGCAGGTCACTGGTGGGAACGTGCCGTAGGTCACTGGTGGGAACCTGCCGTACGCAGCAGGTCGCTGGTGGGAACCTGCCGTAGGTCACTGGTGGGAACCTGCCGTACGCAGCAGGTCGCTGGTGGGAACCTGCCGTACGCAGCAGGTCACTGGTGGGAACCTGCCGTAGGTCACTGGTGGGAACCTGCCGTACGCAGCAGGTCGCTGGTGGGAACCTGTCGTATGCAGCAGGTCGCTGGTGGGAACCTGCCGTAGGTCACTGATGGGAACCTGCCGTACGCAACAGGTCGCTGGTGGGAACCTGCCATAGGTCACTGATGGGAACCTGCCGTACGCAGCAGGTCGCTGATGGGAACCTGCCGTAGGTCACTGATGGGAACCTGCCGTACGCAGCAGGTCGCTGATGGGAACCTGCCGTAGGTCACTGATGGGAACCTGGCGTACGCAGCAGGTCGCTGGTGGGTCGCTGGTGGGAACCTGCCGTACGCAGCAGGTCGCTGGTGGGAACCTGTCGTACGCAGCAGGTCACTGATGGGAACCTGCCGTACGCAGCAGGTCGCTGGTGGGAACCTGCCGTAGGTCACTGGTGGGAACCTGCCGTACGCAGCAGGTCGCTGGTGGGAACCTGTCGTATGCAGCAGGTCACTGATGGGAACCTGCCGTACACAGCAGGTCGCTGATGGGAACCTGCCGTAGGTCACTGATGGGAACCTGCCGTACGCAGCAGGTCGCTGATGGGAACCTGCCGTAGGTCACTGATGGGAACCTGGCGTACGCAGCAGGTCGCTGATGGGAACCTGTCGTAGGTCACTGATGGGAACCTGCCGTACGCAGCAGGTCGCTGATGGGAACCTGTCGTAGGTCACTGATGGGAACCTGCCGTACGCAGCAGGTCACTGGTGGGAACCTGCCGTATGCAGCAGGTCGCTGGTGGGAACCTGCCGTACGCAGCAGGTCGCTGGTGGGAACCTGTCATACGCAGCAGGTCACTGATGGGACCCTGCCTTATGCAGCAGGTCGCTGGTGGGAACCTGCCGTACGCAGCAGGTCGCTGGTGGGAACCTGTCGTACGCAGCAGGTCGCTGGTGGGAACCTGCCGTACGCAGCAGGTCGCTGGTGGGAACCTGTCGTACGCAGCAGGTCGCTGATGGGAACCTGCCTTATGCAGCAGGTCGCTGGTGGGAACCTGCCGTACGCAGCAGGTCGCTGGTGGGAACCTGTCGTACGCAGCAGGTCGCTGGTGGGAACCTGCCGTACGCAGCAGGTCGCTGGTGGGAACCTGTCGTAGGTCACTGATGGGAACCTACCGTACGCAGCATGTGGCTGGTGGGAACCTGCCGTAGGTCACTGATGGGAACCTGCCGTACGCAACAGGTCGCTGGTGGGAACCTGCCATAGGTCACTGATGGGAACCTGCCGTACGCAGCAGGTCGCTGATGGGAACCTGCCGTAGGTCACTGATGGGAACCTGCCGTACGCAGCAGGTCGCTGATGGGAACCTGCCGTAGGTCACTGATGGGAACCTGGCATACGCAGCAGGTCGCTGATGGGAACCTGTCGTAGGTCACTGATGGGAACCTGCCGTACGCAGCAGGTCACTGGTGGGAACCTGCCGTATGCAGCAGGTCGCTGGTGGGAACCTGCCGTACGCAGCAGGTCGCTGGTGGGAACCTGCTGCATAAAGCAGGTCACTGGTGGGAACCTGCCGTATACAGCAGGTCGCTGGTGGGAACCTGTCGTACGCAGCAGGTCGCTGGTGGGAACCTGTCGTACGCAGCAGGTCGCTGGTGGGAACCTGCCGTATGCAGCAGGTCACTGGTGGGAACATGCTGCATAAAGCAGGTAACTGATGGGAACCTGCCGTATACAGCAGGTAACTGGTGGGAACATGCTGTATACAGCAGGTTGCTGGTGGGAAACTGCTGCACAAAACAGGTAGCTGATGGGAACCTGCCGTATACAGCAAGTCGCTGGTGGGAACATGCTGTATACAGCAGGTAACTGGTGGGAACATGCCGTATACAGCAGGTCGCTGGTGGGAACCTGCCACATAAAGCAGGTCGCTGGTGGGAACTTGCCGTATACAGCAGGTAACTGGTGGGAACATGCTGTATACAGCAGGTTGCTGGTGGGAACCTGCTGCATAAAACAGGTAGCTGCTGGGAACCTGCTGTAGGTCACTGATGGGAACCTGCCGTACGCGGCAGGTCGCTGGTGG
Source organism: Moschus berezovskii (assembly GCF_049115385.1). Classification (NCBI taxonomy): domain Eukaryota; kingdom Metazoa; phylum Chordata; class Mammalia; order Artiodactyla; family Moschidae; genus Moschus; species Moschus berezovskii. The sequence goes on from NC_142486.1 coordinate 712,663, forward strand.
GAACCTGCCGTATGCAGCAGGTCACTGGTGGGAACCTGCCGTATACAGTAGGTCGCTGATGGGAACCTGCTGTACAGCACAGGGAGCTCTAGTCACTGCTCTGTAATGACCTGCGTGGGAAGATGATCTAAACAGAGCGGGCTGATGGACACACACGCTCAACGGATTCACTTTGCTGTAGACCTGAAACTGACACAACGCTAATTGATTTCACTCCAATAAAAGTTAACAAAAAGTATGTGCCCCGAGATTTCACTGTCACTTGAGTACTTGGAAGGGAATTTGGGTATGTGGGTATTCACAGCATTAGTGGACCTGGGGTTCAAGGGTTGCACATAAAAAAGGCCCAAACCCTTGCATGAGGACGTTTTCTGTGTCTTTCTCTGGTGAGAGCCAAGCTCCATCACGGACCCCCCAGCAGCACGCCGTGTCACCTTCACCGCAGCGACCACACCCTCCGCTCACCTGCCCCGCTACCAACTGTAAGTGTCCCATGTTCCTCTAAAGCAATGTTTTTGGCTTAATTGAGACTAGATACCACTGCTACAGGGGCAGCAGAGGATGAGACAGTTCAACAGAATCACCCACTCAGTGGACATGAATCTGAGCAAACTCTGGGGGACAGTGAAGGACAGGGAAGCCTGGCGTGCCGCAGTCCACGGGCTCGCAGAGTCGGACGCGAGAGTGACTGAACGACAACAAATCTGCGATAAAATCACACCGCAGGCTTTGAGTTCTCCATTTCTAACACGCTTGCATTAACAAAGTAAAATCAATCAGAATCTTCATCCTCCTTTGGCCGAGCCAGGACCCAAACCTGCGTGCGCTGAGGTGCGGTGTCTGCGTTGCCTGCTGCCATTGTCCAGACTTTGTCTTCATCGCGTGTTTAGACCCCGATGAGCCCTTCACTATCATACGCTGTGCAGTCAATGCCGTTTACCGAGCTTTACGCACGTTTGCCTTTTCAAAGAAATCCCACTGGGGCATCTTGCATGTCGTTCTTCCTCCCGGATTGTCCTTACTTCCTTAGTTCTTTCAGCCAGGGTCTGTGTGAACATGTCTTTTAGTCGTTATTTCACCTACGATGACTGAGAAGGAGTGAGAAGTCCTGCCCTGAGGTCCATGTTCTCCCAGCATTTTGAAGATGTCGTTTCAGTGCACCCTGGACTCCATCCTGCTGTGGAGAAGCCTGCCATCTACACCACTCGTCTGCAGGAAACCTGGTTTCCCTTGCTCACCCCTCCTAAGATCATCCCTCTGCCTTTGGTAACCATGATCTCGCAGCAGAGGTTGGGATACGGATTTCTCTTTCAGTATCCTGCTTGGGGCTTAAGTCTTCTGAATCCACGAAGGTATTTCTTTCATCACTTCTGTGAAATCCGTAGGCACTACCTCTGTTCCACTTCCCATCCTCTCCTGGGAGGCCTGCTGCGTGGGTGGGGGTCACCTGGGTGGCCTCCGTTCTTTCATCGCTTCCTGCGATCCTGTCGCCAGCCTCCTGGTCCCTCTGCCCCGCTCCCGCCCTCCCAGCCTCCATTTGGTCCCATGCGCAGAAACCACTGGAACTTCAGTTTTACGCCCAGTTCCCTCTGCCCCTTTATCACTCTCAGAACACCTCCCTCATCACAGAAGTGCAGTAAACACTTGGTGATCTGAGTTTTCAGAAACATCAGGATCAAACACCCAGAATTCTGAAAGAAAAAAAAAACCTCCCCTGGGAACCTCATAAAACAAACATCACGTTTATAGACTCTTAGACGTCCTGTGTTCTCCTGGCAGGAGCCCCACCTCCTTCAGGCCTGGCCTCATTTATTTTGGTCCCACACACACACGAGCTTATTTGGATAAGTGCACTGATACTCCCACACTCTGACAGGTGAGCCATCACCCCGGCTCCCGAGTGGTCACCAGCGTCCATCACCTCCTGCGAGAAGGTTGGCCTCGCCGCCCACGGGCTCGGGTCTGTTCTCTGTGATCAGTTCTCCAGCAGTTGAGCCTCTCAGGACGGTTCCCTCCAGAGAGAAAAAGCTTCACATGCAGTGTCTGAACACCCTTCCTAAACCCCACGCTCCCCTCTAAGCAGGACGGCAGGCTGTCCTCGGCCTCTGCATGTATCTGGGGTGGGACCCCGGCTTCCAGCTTCCACACCAGCCGGCAAGCCCCTCCTGCACAGCCTTGTCCGCGGCCAGAGGGGGGCTTCTGTCCCAGCTGTGGGAACGCGCCCAGAGCTGGGAGAAGCTTCTCTACATAGCACTCCCAGGAAGCCCCCACCTTCACTGGGTTTGGATTTCCACGAGTCTGGACACCTCTCACATCCAGATGGTCTAATTAGGCAACACACTGGCTTTCAAAGCACTGGGAGCTTCAGCTCTGAGCCTCCCAGCCCTTCGTCCTGAAGATTCCAGTTGGAACAGAGGGCGGCCAGTGGAGGGCGGGTCAAGGACTGAGAACCAAGCCTCAGGGTCCAGACAGAAGTCCGTTTGTCCCTGGGCTTCCTCCTCGGAAGGCAGCAACCCTAGAGTGTTCCTGGGGAAGCGCTGAGGGTGGGGAGGTCGGGGGAGGGGAGTGGGAATCCTTGCTGGCTGGCCGGATGCCGGAGTGAAGCCCAAACACCTGGACACCAGATGTGCCTTGGGCTTGAGGCCCACTCTTGACCGGCAGCTGCACTCTGCACCCCGAGTGGAGCTGCTGGGCCGGGACGCTGAGGACAGGCGTCTGAAGCCAGCACCTTCCTGCCGTCCCCCTTCTCTCCCACCTCCAGGCTGCGGCTCCCGGCTTGCTGCTGACCACGGCACACTTCAGCCTGGACGCCCAACACTGGAGCTTGTTTTGCTGATTCACCTCCCGTTTCTGTGAAATCTCACTGGAGGGAGACGCACTGCTGAGTCTCCTAGGACGGTGGTCCGTGTCACGGGCGTGCAGAGGTAAGGCGAGAAGCCACAGGCGGGCCACGCTGCTCTAACTGACGAGCGTCTCTGGAAAGTCGGGAGTGCCGTGGTAGTGTCTGCTGCGCTGGAGTTCCCAGGCCAGGGTGACACAGAAGGTGAAGGCCACCTCGGATCTGCCCTTGCTCGGGGAGCGGCTGACTCCATGCAAGCGGGGGAGGTTCTGCCTTCCCTCCTGGTGGGGTCTGTGCCTGGCTGTCTCCCTCTTGGGGTAATAGGTCTGGAGGAAAGGCAGGCTGAGTTCATGCCTGCTCTTCCACCTTTGTGAGCTCTGGGCATGGCCCCTAATCTCTACTTGTGAGGACGACAGATGGCGACCCAGCCTTTCCCGGACCCAGAGCGTTGGGAAAGAAGGGTCCAGCCCCCGCCCTCGCTGGCCCTCACCTCTGGGGTCCCCGGGGCCTGTCCCTTCTCAGGAGCTCTCTCTCTGGTTGAAGTGTTGGAAGATTTTAACATACTTCAAGCTTAGGGTGGAAAAAGGATGTGGCTGACAGTAATATCCATACTCTGCCAGAAAACACCACAGGGGCCTGACGCCCCTTCTGGGACACGCGTGTCAGGAAAATGGAGGCACGTGACGACCCACAAGGAAGCCCAACTCCTTCCCCAAAGGTGCTCCGCAGGAGAGCAGTCCCGCCAAGGCAGGCGGCTACTGTTACCATCATCCACCCTGCACGTCACGTCTATGGTCCCGACCTGGGATGGGGAGGAGAAAATTCACTATGTAAAAGCAAGAGAGCAGAAAGTACAGAGAATGACCACCTGACTCAGCAGCTCCACTCCTAGGTCTGCACCCAAAGAACTGAAAACGAGGCCTCACACACACACACACATCCACACGTGTTCACAGTGGCTGTGCACAAGACAGTCAAAGGCGGAAAGAAATGTCCACAACACGTGACGGACAAACCGGCTAGCTGTACACACACCGGATAGTGACTCAGCCAGAAAAAGGAGTGACGCTCTGACACACACAAGCCATGAACCTGGAAAACACAATGCTCCGTGAAAGAAGTCAAACATACAAGGCCCCCTGGTGAGCGATTCCATTTATGTGAAACGCCCACAACAGGCAAATCCATAGACAGAAAGATCAGTGGCCACCAGGGGCTGGGAGAAGGGGAATTGAGATTGACCACTAACAGGTCCAGGGTTTCCTTGGGGACGAGGAAAGAGGTCTGGGTAGAGGTGGTGGTTGCAGGATATAGTGATGGTATTAACAATGTTCACTTTAAGATGGTGAATTTCATGTTATGTAAATTTCACCTTGAGAAAACCACTTCAGGGACTTCCCTGGTGGCCAGTGGTTAAGATTTCAAACTTCCAATGCAAGGTGCATGAGTTTGATCCCTAGTCGGGGAACTAAGAGCCCACAGGCCAAGTGTCAAGGCCAAAAACAAACAGAAAAACAAAGAAGCCACTTCATAGAATTAAGCATCTACTCCAAAGACAAAACTATTCCCCCACTACGTGAAAGAGCAGATCTGTGTGTCTCTCTGTGAGAATCACCTCAGACAGAACAAAGTAGAACTTCGTTGGAACCCCCCCAGATGAAGACAACCCACCTGGCAAGCTACCTGTCGACCGTAAACTTCTTCCTGGTCTTAACCAGCGAGATCTGTCTCGCCAAACTGCTCTTTTTCTGATTTGGCTTGTTCCACATGTGAAGTAACTTGGGATCAGCTCTAGTATTTTTTGCTTTAGAGAAGTAGTAAAAGTTAATTAATCTACAGCTGTACTGACAGCAAAAGTTAATAGAAATTCTAATAAAAAATACCTCCTCGATAAGCTTCCCTATTGTTCTAATAAATGAGATAGTAGTTTAGAACTGTAGATAAAAAAATTAATAAAACAGCAGAGACTCGGGACCACGAAGCTCGAATAACAGGACGCAGCCTCTGCTCAGCCCCTTCAGCTGGAGCGCTGAGGGGCGCCCTCTGCGAGCAGCCCTGGTTTCCTGTAGCTCTCGTTTTCTGCCGCGTATTGGAAACGCTCCCCAACGTTTAACGAATGTGCCTTGTTTGGTGGCTTATTTTGTATCATTCAGAGACGTTTACCCAACACCAAAGAGGCTTGGTGACAACTTTAGCCGCCGAGTGTCCAGACGGTGGTGGCACATTCACAGAGAAAGTAGGTAGGGAGAGTTTTTTAGGAAAACCCAGACTCTCAGCCTCGAGCACAGGGAAAGCTGGGCTTTAAATGCCCGAGGGGCCAAGTCTCCGGGTGGTTTCCAAGGGGGAAGGAAAGGGTGTTTGTCTGACCCGTTTTTCTTTCCAGCACTGTGACCGGAACTTAAGGGTGGAGGAAACCACTGACCCCAGGGAAACAAAAACAGGCCTTGTTTTCCGGGACAGGGGCCTCTGGGTACAAAATCAAACGGGAATGTTTCAACTCGGCTGGAACATTTTAAAAGGTAAGGGAAGAGTGGAAATGAAAGTTGTAGGGAAGAGGAAAGAACCTTTGTTAGTTGGTTTTAATGGAGACAGCTTTTCCTTGCTAAATGCCAGCACCAGAACTTAAGTGAATTTAAATGTTTAAACAGAGGGGTGTTCGCTGTGCTGAGCACACAGAGAGAAGGAGGCAAAGTGTGACCTCAAGGCCCACGAAGGGGGAGAGGGCAGAATCCGAGGCCTCCCAAGGGAGCGTCCACACCTGCAGGGCTGCCCCTGGCCCACCCAGCGCCCAGCGCCCCCCAGGAACGTGAGTGGGGCTGTCCTCTGTGGCAGAGGTATTGCTGAAATGGGATCCCTGGGGCCCTCCTGGGCCACCTTTACTCCCTCCCCAGAGAGGGGGCCAGAGAACCAGAAGAGCTCCTTTAGAAATAAGCACATTCAGAGGAACAGAGAAAGCCATAAAAAGCCTCCACGGGCTTCTATACCTGTGCAAGCTCTGAGACCCCAAGCCTGGAGGCCAGCCCTCCTGGAGAAAACCTGAAAAATCTTTTTAAAATTATGGAAAATTTCAACTAGGAACGAAAGTGGAGAGACTTAATAGCACGAATCCCCAAGTACCCACCACAGGCGCATTGCTCTCCTCTTTTTTCTCTGTCGCAGGGAAAATATACATAGCATAAAATCCACCATTTTAGTGTTTTTTCAGGGTGCAGTTCAGGAGCATTAAGTGTATTCACGCTGTTATGCAGCCATCACCGCGATCATCTCCAGAACTTCCTCACCTTCCCAAACTGAGACGGTCCTCGTTTAACACTGAGCCCCCCCTGCCCGGCCCCGGGCCCCTGCTTCCTGTCTCCATCGCCCTGACTCAGCGGGGGCCTCACAGAAGTGGGGTCACACCGTGTCTTTCCTTCAGTGCCTGGCTGATCTCTCTGAGCATCACGTCCTCAAGCGTCATCAACGCCTCCACTGTTTTTAGGCTCAAGAAATTCTGAATCCCAGAGAAACCCAATCCTCAGTTCAAGCTGTAACTGCCTTTCCTTTCCTTTAGAACAATGACGACACTTTTCCCAACTCTCTCCCAGTATAAATTCACTCGATCCTCACGGCCAGCTCACCCTGCAGCGGAGCCGGGCACGTGGGCTCAGGGAGGCCCAGAGGCTCCTCCAGCATCGCTCAGATAGCGGCAGCTGGACGCTGAGGACTCCTGTGTGGGCTCCTGTGTGGGCTCTGTCCCAGGGCCCTTGCTGCCTTCCACGGAAGGACGGTTTCACTTCTGCAGAATCCATCGTTAGGTCATCTGGTCTAGGACTTTCCGACGCGGAGGACAGTGGGCTCCTGGGGCCTGCAAGACGACCACAGGCGGCACACAAACAGGCAGTCTTTAATAACCGTCACTTACCTCTGTATGAGAAAAAGCAAAGGGCACGCTGAACTCGGGATTTCAGACTCGGTCGAGGATGAGGGTCAATTAGAAAGCAGTTCTGGGGAACTCCCCCGCAGTCTAGCTGTTAGGACTCACCACTTCTACTGCTAGGGACCCGGGTTCAATGCCTGGTGAGGGAATTAGATTCTACATAATGCAACTAAGAGTTCATATGCCACGACTAAAAATCCCACGTGCTGCAGCTGAGACCTGGGGTAGTCTAATATTGTTTAAAAAAGCAGTTCTGGGGTATTCCCTGGTGGTCCGACGGTTAGGACCTGGGTTCAATTCCTGGTTGCGGAACTGAGATCCTCCAAGTGAGATCCTCCAAGCTTCAAGGTAAGGCCAAAAAAATCAATTAAAAAAAAAACCAATTGTGCTTCAAGTATATTTAAAGAGAAACAGGAAATACACCGCGGTGTGTGGATACACTACAGCCAGACTTCAATAACTGACATTTGGGAGATACTGAGTCCAGGGGGCTTTCTTCTCTGGAGAGTGAACGAAGACAAGTCCCCGCCACCCAGGACGGCCCCCCAGGAGCCCGGCGCTGACCCAGAGCAGCAGCTCCCAGCTCTGGGGAGCAACGGGGGACACGCCCCGCCGCGCCCACCACAGGCCAGACGGCGCCGCTGTCTGAGCCGCAGGGCAGAGGCCTCCTCTCCGGCGGAGACAGCCGGCGGCGTCCCCCGGCCGGGGCTCACCAGGTCACCCCGGCACAGAAGGGCCTGCCCGCCCACAGCCCGCTCAGAGCCGGGCCGCGGCCCTGAGCCCCCTGGCCCGCCGCCCCTCGGCCCGCCGCGCCTCCAGGGCGCACGTGCGCCCTCGGCCACCCCGCTCGCCTGGCGCGCCCGGGCCTCCCGCGGCCCCGCCCCTTCCGGTTGGCGCCCGGACTTCCGGCTCCGCCCCCACGTCCCGTGCGTGCCCGCTCGTGGCCCTCGTGCCCGGCTCGAGGCCGGCTGCTTGTCGCCCGTCGCACACAGCCGTCCCGGCCCCTCGAGGTCGTCCTCGGCGACTTCGAGGGGAGGCTTCGCGATCGATGCGAAGCTCCCCGTTGCTGGACACTCGCCACCCCCCAGACTCGGTCAGGCCCGAGCTTCTATTCGGACGAGCGTTTGAAAGCAAAGGCGGGCTCTTGAGCAATGAAGGCGCTTGAGAGTGGGCGCGGTTCAGCCGCCACACAGGACACGCCGCGCACCTGAGCCTGGACCCTGGGAGGGGCGACTGCTTCCGACCCGCCTGCCCTGCTTGCCCTTGTCCGTAGGTCCGACAAGCTCATCGGGCATGTGTCCTGGAATCAGAACTGGCCGAGGTACAGCGTCCAGGACTTGGCCTCCTCCTGCCCCCCGAGTGGCCTGCAGGGGAGCGTGTGCCTGTCATTCCTGGGGCCAGGAAGCAGAATGAGGGCCTGGGGTGGGCCCGAGCAGGGGCGCCTCCGCCCCCACCAGCTTCTGGGATCAAAATCCTCTTCCCAAGGTCTCCCAGGCTCTCTCTTTGCCTGCCACCGCCGTGTCCCTGGGATGGAAGGCTTTCTTCTAAGGAGGACAGCAGCGAGCCACTGAGCGCAGCCTCTTGTTCCCGCAGGAGCCTGGGGATAAGTACAGTGGTCGTGTGGGAAGGCAGGACCTGAAAGCCCAGGGTGACTTGGGTTGTAAACCTGGGCGTCTCTCTGTTGTCTCAGCTGACATCCTCTAGGACAGGGCTGAGTCCTAACTGGTGCCCGTGACCCCAGTGGGCATGTGGTTCCTTCTCGTGAACCTGCGGCCTCTCTGCCTGGATTTCTACTCCGGCAGCTTGCAACTCACGGTGCCTGCAGCCTTTAACTTCGAGTTAATTCAGGCTGTCAAGTAGTTCTCCGGTTTCTCCTGGTGGGTGGAATAAAACTGACGTCTGACTCTCTAGCCAAGTCAGAGACTCATAAACTCTGCCTTTGTTTATGAATTTCTTCAGAGCCATTTAGACATTCCCCGCCCCCCGGCTGCTGCCATAAATCAGAAATTTCTGGGCAGAAATGAGCTCAGACTGGGGTGGGCAGGGGGGCTGAGGGAGGAGCCACCTGAATCTGTGCTCTCCTGCAGCCTTCCGTTCTGCCACCTCCCATGCCTGCCTCAGTTTCTCCTGTACAGAATAGCTGGATGGGCTCTGCTGAGAATTAATTAACAAATGTCCATTAAACGTTCATAGGGTGAGTGCTCTGCAGCTGCTAAGTGGTATTAAATAATTACAACCTCAAATGAGGAGCTATTGTGTTGTCGATCCGATGCATGAAAATGTTGGGCTGTGTCTTTTCACAACGCCTTTATTTAAGGAGAGTTTATCTTGGCAATTTGGTTTATTTTCTCAGCCCTTTTAATTTCAGACTCAGGGGTTATTAGCAGATAACTGCTCATTTCTGCTGTAAATCAAGAAAATGCTCATTAGAAACCCAATGCTGTGATTGCTAAGAGTTTGGGCTCATAAAAAATGAGATGATGACAAGATTTGGTGCTAAAAATGGGTTACATTTAAGAAGAATTTTTTAGTTGTTGTTTAGGGAAAACTAAATGGTCTTTTCTGAAGTGAACAACTTCTTAATTGCTTTGAAATCCAAATCATAGTTGATGAAGCTCCATGGACATTGAGGATCACATTGACCTCAGGGCTGGGGAGGATGGAGTTAGGGATGGCTGTGAAGAGCCTCCCCGTGGCCACTCTGGGTGCCCAGACTGCTCCACCAGTGTTAGCATCTCACTGACGGGACTGAAAGGTGTGGTTTCCACCAGGCTGGAGCCAGCTGGCACCCACAGAAGCAGATAGAAAACAGAGGGGGCCAGAAGTGATCTTAAGACCATGTCTATAACTCACAGACGTGAGGTTGCCAGGGATGGGGGTATTGCCAGGGATGTATTGGGAGTTTGGGGTTAGCAGATGTGAACTGGTAAAATACGATGGATTAACAACAAAGTCCTACTGTAGAGCACAGGGAACTCTATTCAATATCTTGTGATAGACAGTAATGGGAAAGAACATACGTATATATGTGTGACTCAGTAACTTTTCTTTACAGTAGAAATGAACACAACATTGTAAATTAACTATACTTCAACAAAATAAAAAAAATATGTAAACTGAAAAAAAAAAAAGAATGCTGATGTTTAAAACAGATGTCCCAGGTGGGGACAAGTGGCCATGTTGATCCACAGAGATAGTTTTCAGGCCTGACCCCCACATTCTTCATTTATACAGTCCTTCCCAGACTGGTAGAATTTCTCTTTGCAAAATTATCCTTGTCTAATCCATGGAGACGAAAGTGGATTAGCGGTTGCCAGGGGCTGAGGGGGGAGGGGCAGAAGATGGGGAGTGACTGCTAATGGGTATGGGATTCTTTGGGGGGCGATGACAATGTTCTGGAATTGTGGCGATGGCTGCTCGGCTCTGTGAATGCGCTGAAAACGCTGCACTGTATAGTCTAAAAGGGTGCATTTGGTGGTGTGGCAGTGACATCTCAATAAAGCTATTATTTAAGAAGTACCCTTGCCTCTCCGTTGCTGGCCCGACTCCAGCTTCTGGACCTCTGGTCCCCAGCTATGGCAGCAGGCTCCCAGGAGGTGACTCTGCCAGTCCTGCCGGCTGCACTGACTCTGTCGTCAGCTTCTGCTTCTGCCCAAACACTCAAGGAGTCGTCACAAGCAGAGCGCTCGAGGACCAAGCTGGGGTCAGAATTCCAGGCTGCACCTGGAGCATAGAGGGCCTGGGTTTGTGCTGCAGCGTGAAACTGATGTGTAAAATCCCTATAGGAGCAAAACCAGAGCGCGCCGTGGGCTCCAGGCAACGGGGTGGAAGGAGCCAAGGGGCCTTGTCTTCTTTCTGGACTCTTGGCAACCACCGGACCCTCTGAAAGGAATCATGGTTACCCTGTCGTTAGGTCAGCAGGGAGATGGCAGAGCTGCCCAGAATCAGGCCTTGGCTCCCCCAGCACCAGGGCTGGGGCATGGACAGTGACAGGCCAGTCAGCAAGTTCCTTCTGGAGGTGCCGCAAGTACCTTGGGCAAGCCCACCGTGTTCGCTCTTCTTTCTTTTGCCATCCCTTTATTTCACATGTTTAATGAATTATAAAAACTAGTAGTCTAGACAGACTACTTTCTCCTAGCCTCCACATGGGATGTCTCCAGGGGACATGTCGGTGTCTTGAGGACAGGCTTGCAGAGGGCCACCACTAGGCCTGGGGGAGAGAAAATGAGAGCAGGCAGAATCTGGGTGTAAGCGGTGGGGATCTCCAGGACTACAGTGTCGCCAAGACCGCACTGCTCACCGGTGTCCTCTGCTCCACTCTGCCTGGGCCCATCTACCCCCTGCTGGCACCACAACCCCGCTGTAGAGAAAGGTGACCTTCTGATGCCCTTGGGCCACAAGCCACCTTCCTCCTGCCTCACTGGGAGCCCTGGGCCAGATGGGTCTCCAGAAGAGTGAAGAGAGAGCACAGTTGCGGACCCACCCGCGGCACAGCCCAGCCACCACCCAGGAGCAGCCGGTAGATTCCAGAGAAGGCTCCTCGGCTCTGTGCAGGACCTCCTGGACGCAGCCCCCAGCTCGGGAAGAACATCTTGCTCCCCCACCCCCCGCACCCCCACAAGGCCGAGTGGATGGGAGCGACCATTTGCTGTGGCCTCGGGCCGCGGCTCTGGGTTGTGCTGGGAGGTCCCCGTTAGCCGCAGGAACTGCAGCCGCACGGGGAGGAGCCCCCGTGCCAGGTCGGCGGGCCTGCTCTCCTTCCCCGGGCAGGACGGGGAACCGGAACCGGAGGGCGGCAGACCCGCTCAGCAACACTTCTCCTCTTTGTTTACCAGGCAGGCCACGCGGCGGGCCTGCTCTCTCCCCAGCCGCGCTCTCTGCCAGCTTCACGTCCAGCGAGGGACAAAGGGGCCTGCGGCGGATTAGCTGCCCGGCGGGCGGGCCCGCGGTTCCCGCGGTGGCAGCTGCTCGCCGGCCTTGCCAAGGCGGTCGTGCTGTCCCGTCCCCGTTCACCGAGGGCGGAGCACGGCCCGGAGAGGACGCCTCCTGTGTCTGTCTGCGAGGCCGGCCCCGTCCCCGCCCCGTCGGGCCGGCCGGGCCAGGCTGGGGCCCGCGGGGTCAGCGGCGGACAATGCGCGGGCGCGCGCGCGTCCGCCCGACTCCGGGCCTTTGTTGCGGGAGCCTCGTGCCGATGGGTTAATGGGGCAGAAGCGATCGGTGAAGGGCGACAGAAGTGGGCTTTGAAAGAGGGTGTCAGCGCAGGGCGGCGAGACAAAGGCCAAAACACACACGGGCGGAGAGGGACAGATGGGGACGGGCGGCGGAGACAATCAGGCGGCGGGCGCGGGGCGGGCGCGGCTCCATCGTTCTGCGGTTAACCAGGCCGGGGCGCGCCGCCCCCTCGCCTCTGCGCCCGGGAGGGAGGGCCGGGCGCCCGGCGGCGGGGGGCGGGGTATCCCCCCACAAACAGCCGCCCAGCAGGTCCCGGGCAGCCCGCCGGCCACCCTGGTTTCTCGCCTGACGGCCTGGGAACGCACCGCGCGGCCCGCGCCCGGGGCCGGCTCGCGGGACCCGCGCGAGGAC